>NW_022988018.1:0-22884 GCF_902827165.1 Trematomus bernacchii
GAGGAGGTGAGGTCTAGAGGATGGTGAGGTCCCCCCTAGAGGAGGTGAGGTCCCCCCTGGAGGAGGTGAGGTCCCCCCCGGAGGAGGTGAGGTCCACCCCCAAATAAAGCAGGTTAAAATAATGAGATAGCATACATGTTCTTTGAGTAAACACTGCAAAAGGTCCCACAGACCCAAACAGACACAAAGGTTAAAGGTCAGCATATCATAATGTTAAAATGTGCTAAATATATACACTGCAAAAAAAAAAGAGAAATTATGAGCAGAGAATTCCTTTTACTGCTCGTTTGGCGGGCCTTGCCAGAATTTATTAACAATTGGCACAAAACAAAACACAATTGTTCTTGCCCTTTACTGCTCTCAATATAAACACATGTTCATGTCTTCAAATATACTTGAATGCTTGAAGTATTTAAAATAAAGACATTTGTGTATACCCAATTGTCATTAACATCATGACTCAAAATAAGAATGTACTGCTTCAAAACAGATATTGGTGCTGTATTCAAACACTGTTGATGACCTTTTCAGGCAAAGCATTAGCATTGCTCTAATATATGCTAGCATTAGCATCAAGCAACACGCATTTATAATAATTAAATGATGACTGACCATAGGACACATAGACAATACAAAACACACCTAAAACACTTGTTAGCTATAAACAATTCGCTTGCATTCACTTTCATCAGGGAGCGCGAGTCTACTACATTTAAATAGCGACCGCCATTACACATACACACACAGCCACCACGAGGTGGTCTTCTACGCGGCATTAAACGGCATCAAACATAATAACCAACATCTAAACATCACTTCAAACTTAAGACATTGCGATTTATAACATTTGTGACAATCTGTACACATTACTGACCTGTAGAGCAGGAGAAATGATGAGCAGAGAATTCCTTTTGCTGCTCGTTTGGCGGGTCTTGCCAGAATGCCAAGCTAACGACAGCTCCGTCATCACGTCAGACATTTTACGGCAGACACGTAAATAATAACAAACCCCTTTACGGCAGTGTTACTCTGCCATCTACTGCCCCTTGCTGTCCATTGTTAAATGGTGATCACCACACTTTGTGCGGGTCAAACATACCCCTGCTTCAGTGTATAGTATCATCATCACCATATAAGCAGGGGTTAAATTGGGCCGGGGCTGTCCGGGGCTCAGCCCCGGCACATAGGACGATGCTCTGACGTCATCACCCTCGCTCATTTGTCATTTGTTTAAGCCATATGTTTAAACCATCTCTCGTTCTTAATATAGACTTTATTTAGGGTCGATATGTGTTGACTTTACTTTAAAATAGCAGATCTCTGTGACATGATATAGTTTTTCCGCTTAGTGAACGTGTGTCTCTGCTCCGATCAGGAGCTGCAGCACCGCGATCTGGTGCACTTTAAGCACACATTACTATAGAGACCTGATCTAGGGGGTACAACTCTAAACACCCATATGAAAAAGATCGGTTTACATTTTAATAATCAAATATGTGAACATAACCAATAACCTACCATAGCCAATAACAAATAAATGTAACTTTTATTTTTGTTGTTCATTCATATCTTATTTTACCTAGTTAACATTTATTTATGCATATTTTTATATCTCTCAAGTTTTAAACGATATTTTTGGTTTACTGTCCTATAGTATACATTGAAATGATTTCAAACCTGTTTATCCAAATAATTATAAAGGAGTGCCTTGGAAATATTTGTTTACATAAATTGCATTTATCTCTCTCTCTCTCTCCCACGCCCACTTTGGCTGTGAGCTGCGGGCGCCTGATAAGCCAACACCCCCCACTTCATCACTTACAGCGCCCATCGTACAGGGAGAATGAAAAGTGTAACCGGGGTGAAAAGGGTGTTACCTTTACTTAATTATGAATGTTGTTACATCAAGGCTGAAAATTAGGATCAGCGCCAACAGTCAAAAAGGTTTTTTTCCCTCCCGGAGCTGCCAGCGCAGCCCCCCCCCCCCCCCCCCCCCCCCAGAACTTGTTTAATTTGTTATCACAATTACTAATGTCATGTTTTTTTTATTCTTGAAGAGAATGTCTTTTTTTCTGGCATTCTTCCAGGATTAACAAAAATAAGAATAACATTGAGAAAAACCTTTGAAGTAAATGGCTGTTGTTAAACGCTTCCCACATTTACTTCAATCGTACAGTAGAAAAGATAAAGGTATCCAGCAATACACAATAGAATATATAAAGAATAAATGAAAAATCTCTTCAAAAGACCAATACACTACAAAAACAGAAACTTATTGACATATAGGTAATATACATCAAAAAGGCTTCAAATGTATTCAGTATTATGAACATGTTTTAATTGGGGTGTGGACGTCACATCCTGTAGGGGGGTCCGGGGGTATGCCCCCCCCGGGAAGAAATGTTTGAAAATGTAAAGTAAATGCTTCAATCTGTTGCACTTTGAGCACACACTACTAGAGACCTGATCTAGGGGGTACAACTCTAAACACCCATATGAAAAAGATCGGTTTACATTTTAATAACCAAATATATGAACATAACCAATCACCCATAGCCAATAACAAAAAAATGTAACTTATTTTATTTTTGTTGTTCATTCATATCTTATTTTACCTAGTTAAAATGTATTTATGCATATTTTTATATCTCTCAAGTTTTAAACGATATTTTTGGTTTACTGTCCTATAGTATACATTGAAATGATTTCAAACCTGTTTATCCAAATAATTATAAAGTAGTGTCTTGGAAATATTTGTTTACATAAATTGCATTTATCTCTCGCCTGATAAGCCAACACCCCCCACTTTCATCACTTACAGCGCCCATCGTACAGGGCAAATGAAAAGTGTAACCGGGGTGAAAAGGGTGTTACAATGACTTAATTATGAATGTTGTTACATCAAGGCTGAAAATTAGGATGAGCGCAAACAGTCAAAAAGGTTTTTTTCCCACCCAGATCTGGCGCCCTAGGCGACCGCCTATGCCAAAAACCGGCCCTGTACACCATGCTAAATGTATGTCTGCATAAAGCTGAGTTATGATCAGTCATAATAACACAGAATTTGGTGATGATGAAATAGTTTACAGTGAGATTTACTCCCATACTTTTGGCCATACTCACGCAGCCCTACAAATGAATTGAGATTTCCACACAAATGTTCTTTAGCAAGTGTGCAGAGCAGTGTTGATTTAAAAAGCAATTTGACGGTTGGATATTTGTAAACCTTTTTTTGTGTATATATATTAATAATTTAAGATGTAAATTAATTCCAGTTTATTTGTAGTACTTTCTATTTTCATTGTGACATTTGGTGGCATCAATGTGTGCATTTGATACAGATAATGGAGCAGTTGCTTTAGGGCCACAGTGTAGGCCTATATCCCTTAAGGTCAAAATAATGAGATCCTCGACCTCCGCCCCCCCTCTCGCACCTCCATACAGAGCCCCCCCACATATCAAATCCCAACTTAACCCCTGCATATAAGTATATGTTAGTCAGCAGCAAACCAAACTGCAGCCTGGGATTTAAAATAACCCTAGAGATAAGAAGTGCTCGAGACATTTGGCCATTGGCAAGAATAATATTCAAAACTGAATGTTAAAGCAGCATTTGCTTTGACCTGCCTGTCTGAGTTATTGCATGGAACAGACATGACATCTCTTGAGACTATTTTTACAGTTCTCAGGCCAAAGACATTTTAATCAGGAATAAGTGAAACTTTTAATGTCTGCACTTTTAATTTTGCTGCTAGTCTCTTTTCTCTTGACCTCATCTTCACCTGCTGCAGGTCAGTCAAGGTTATGGTGTGATGCATACATCCTTTTTGTTTTCAGTTTACATTAAAGTACTTTAATATTATATTCAATGTTTTTAGATCAGATCAGATTGGCTGGCTCTGGGTCCAATCTGGCTTGATGATGTCGGCTGTTCAGGAAGTGAAAGTTCTGTGACTGATTGTACCCATCCAGGATTTGGGACTCATGACTGTGGACACGGTGAGGACGCTGGTGTGTTCTGTTCAGGTGAGAGGATATTAGTTTTTATCTTCTCAAAGTCAGCTTCTTTTCAGCTAGCTCAAAGGTACCAGGGGTACCAGAACAATTCCTTTTTCTTTTTTTTGCATTCCATCAAGTGATTCTCCAAAAACAATGTAAAAACCAAAAACTCAAAATTCACAACATGATTATATCCAACCAAATAATATTCAGCATATCAACACCATAGATAAGATTTCATACAATCCATCAATACAACCATGGAATTGAAAAGGAACTTCAAACAGAATATACTTTAGTTTTAGGAATAATGACGGCAAGGTAAGACAAGACAATCAGAACAGAGCTGTAGTCAGACCCTGAAATGATCCAGAACAGAAAAGCAGCACGCGGGAAAACACACAAAGACAGGAAGGGTAGAAAACTGTTTCCAAAAAGACAGGAAGCAGATGAGCCAAAAACTAGGGCCTGACATTAATAACAATAAAAAGAACATTATAAAATAACTTCCTATGTCATTATTCAAATTCAATTCAATTCAAATGTATTTATAAAGCCCAATATCAGAAATCACATTTGTCTCAGAGGGCTTCACAAATCAACAAACATGAATGATGATGTAAAAACAACAAACATATCTGAGAATATAGTAACATGACAAGATACATGTGAAAATACCAATGAATGGGTACACAACACAATGACACAAATACAGTTAGAATACAATCATTAACCTTCCATAACATGAAGGGTCCATGAGGATGTTTAAAAGGGAATTTAAAACCAGTCCGAACTGTACGCTGTACCAAAGAGGAAAGTCTTCAGGATACTCTTAAATGTGTGCACACTGCCTCCCTAATCAACACTGGAAGTTGGGTCCAGAGGATCGGAGGTTAGTAGCTCAAAGCTCTAGCACCTGATCTCATTTAGTGAACTCTGGGATCTTAATGCCCTAGAGGGGCAATAGGGGATTAAAAGATCCTGCAGGTAGGATGGTGCCTGACCAATGAGCGCTCTGTATGTACAGTAAGTCAAAGTATTTTAAAATCAATCCTGGACTGAACTGGGAGCAAAGCTGCTAAAACAGGAGTGGTGTGGTCCGTTTTCTTTGTTCCTGTAAAAACCTGTGCTGCAGCATTTTGTATTCATTGAAGGGTCTTTAATGATGAGTTGGGACAGCCTGATGAAAGGGAAGTGCAATAATCCAGCCTGGAGCTGATCAAAGCATGGATGAGTGTTTCTGCATTGTTGAGATTTAATATGTGCCTGATTTTTGAAATATCCCGCAGATGGGATCACATTCTGCAAGTGACACGGTTTCTGTCTGATGATATTGATATGAATTGCTCCTTTATTCCACTTTATAAAAATGTTCATAGACACACAAAGGCTTTTAAAAAAAAGACAATCAGGAAGGCTGTGAAAGCGATGATATATTTCGTTTTGTTGTATCTTTCAGAGAGACTCCCAAAGCCCAGCCTGTCCATGTATCCTAAGGTCACCTGGGGTCAGAGCTAAGGTCACCTGGGGTCAGAGCTAAGGTCACCTGGGGTCAGAGCTGAGGTCACCTGGGGTCAGAGCTGAGGTCACCTGGGGTCAGAGCTGAGGTCACCTGGGGTCAGAGCTGAGGTCACCTGGGGTCAGAGCTAAGGTCACCTGGGGTCAGAGCTGAGGTCACCTGGGGTCAGAGCTGAGGTCACCTGGGGTCAGAGCTAAGGTCACCTGGGGTCAGAGCTGAGGTCACCTGGGGTCAGAGCTAAGGTCACCTGGGGTCAGAGCTGAGGTCACCTGGGGTCAGAGCTAAGGTCACCTGGGGTCAGAGCTGAGGTCACCTGGGGTCAGAGCTAAGGTCACCTGGGGTCAGAGCTGAGGTCACCTGGGGTCAGAGCTAAGGTCACCTGGGGTCAGAGCGTCAGCATCACCTGTTCTTCATCAACTTTACCTCGACAGCTGTTTTCTAACACAACGTTCATCCTGGAAAAGACTTCCAGTTCCTTCAGAGAGTCCAGAACTCCAGGTAGCAGCTCTGCTTCCTTCAGCATTCAGGAAGTGAACCTGGACCATGAGGGATGGTACCGGTGTCAGTATCAGATACGAGGCTCAGGACGAGACTTCAGCTCTCCCTTCAGTGACTCCGTCAGACTCTCTGTTGCTGGTTATTGTAAGTGTTAGTATTTCTTAATATACTTCTAAGTACCGTACTATGCCAGTTTGTGAATACTTTAATAACTTAGGCAAAAGGCAAATCATTCCAACATCTACCCCCCTTCACACAGAGGATAGCCTTTAACTTTAGCAGTTAGTGTGTAGATTAGCAGTTTAATCATTAAGAACGCGGTTTGGAAATGACTGACTGTGTTTCTCTGGTAGTTTCTGAGGTGCTGGTCTTCGCCATTCGTGGGGTGGGTCTCCTGGTGATCCCACTGGTGCTGGGGGGGATTTTCCTGAGCTGTAAGAGGAGACCCTGTGCCCTCAACCAAACTCAAAGTATGTGCTCACCAACACACTCAGTACATTAGATAAACACTTGCTGTTAGATTTCTTAATATGAATATTATTAGTTGTATTCCTTTGTTTGGAACAAAGTACATGAACGTGGAAAATACAGGTCAATACATTCAAAGCAAAAAAATAAAATCTATATGTCAGGAAAGAGTGTCATCCAACGCATGTGGTGAAGGAGTTTTAAAGAATTAAATCTGATCTTAATGAAACATCTCCTGCTTGTGTTTCAGTGTCTGTCAGAGCCATGAGCGAGAACAACGAGGAGGACGAGGAGTACGTCTATGCAAACGCTTACGTAGGATTCAGAAAGGGCAATGAAGAAGGAGAGCAAAGAGATTCCAGTGACCACAAACATGATTATGTAATTGTACTCCCTGCAGTTAGTGAACAAGTGGTTAGTGGAGACCATGAGGCTGAGTATCAGAACCTTTGAGGAGTCCAACAGTCAGCAGAGTCTCAAAGGTGGTAGACAAGGACGTTCAAAGTCTGACCCTTTTTATCGGATGGAGTAGATACATTTTGAATCATGCTGGAGCTTGCTAATTCTCATTATTGTCAATGCATGTGTGTACAAAACACACTTTTTATATTCTGTTTCATCTTTTCATTGCCAACAGCAACGCTGTAGCTATTGTGCATATGACAATAAAGCTTTTGAATCTTTTAAATATAATACGAGCATTTGTCCTGTGTAGCACACACAGGGATGCAAACTTGTCACCTTTCGGCGAAATTCGCCGTTTTGAATCCAAAATAGGTCGTTTGTGTGATTCATGTAGATCTGCAATAAAAATATTTTTGGGGTATGGGGGGGGTCTGGGACCCGGAGTAATCAGCGGCCGCGAGCTGATATGTGCCATCATGACACGCATGGTGTTCTTTTTTTATATATTCTAATGCAGCGCGAGCTGTGTGCTGGAGTCTTCCTGCCTGTCGGCTCTGCTCATGGATGTAGAATAAGGCTCTGCTGCTCCGGGATGAGGGTCTAGCTTCAGCAGCTACATTACCTACGGTGCGTTCGTTAATATTAACTGTGCGGTCCAGAGTCACTGTGGCACAGACTGGACCGCTGGTGAACAGCTGTTAGAACGGGCCGTTCAGGTGTTCAGAGCAGAGCTCCCTGTCGGAGCGGCAGAGCGTGATGTGCACTGAAAAGTGTTCCTGTCGCAATATTATCGTTGAGCTAGCTAACTAGCATACATTGTCACTATCTGCTAACGTTAGCTTTAGCCTTCGTTTTCAAATAGTTTTTTTCATAGGCTATAAACGGAGGTGGTATAAGTATATATCTTGTACTTGAGTAAAAGTAGAAGCACTCAGATCTTGTACTAGAGTAAAAGTAGAAGTACACAGATCTTGTACTTGAGTAAAAGTAGAAGTACCAGAGTGTATGAATACTCTGTTACAGTCAAAGTCCTGCATTAAAAATGTTCCTCAAGTAAAAGTAGAAAAGTATTCTCATCAAAATATAGTGAAAGACAGTAAAAGTAGTCATTGTGCAGATTGGTCCATTTCAGAATAATATATATGATATGTTTTATAATGATTGATCATGAAAGTGTTCTCAAAGCTGGTAAAGGTGCAGCTAGTTTGAATGACTTTGTATACTGCAGGGTAGCTTGTGGATTTACTCCAGGTGGAACTAAAGTCTGATTTAACACTTGATTAGATTTCACATCATTCATCCACATCTGTGAAGTAACTAAAGGGATTAAATACATGTAGTGGAGGAAAAGTACACAGTAGCAAAACATTGAAATACTTAAGTAAAGTACAAGTATCTCAAAATTGTACCCAAGTATAGTACTTGAGTTTATAATAATAATAATAGCTTTATTTTATATAGCGCCTTTCAAGGGACCCAAGGTCGCTTTACAACTAATATAGGAAAAACAAACATAACAAAACAAAAGTCAGACAGACAAAACAACAGATCGATTAGGGGCCGAAAGCCTTGGCAAACAGATGGGACTTGAGGCCCTTTTGAAGGCGTTGAGTGTGGGGATGTTGCGAATCTCCGCAGGGAGAGCGTTCCAGAGGGTGGGGGCTGCCACACTGTAGGCTCTGTCCCCGAAGGTTCGCAGTTTGGTGCAGTTTTATGAACTTAGTTACTTTACACCACTGGCTATACAGATATAAAGACTAAGCCTTGCACAGAGGCATGAAAATACATTTTCAAAATGCTCAACAGTGCTGCCAACATTATAAACTGACTGCTACACAATTAAAATAAATGCTTTTATATATTTCTATTAGATGTGACTCTTTGGCGTTTCTGTTATTATTAACTGCTTTAGTTGTTCTGACTGCTAACATCCTGTTGTTCCTCATTTGAAAGCCGATATTCCGTGGGGTCGGGGGGCTCGGATCCTTGTCACCTTTTTCATACCTGATGAGTTTGCATCCCTGGTTATACAGAGGGTGATCACAGTTTGAACACTACTACCTTGTCCGAACCATTGTTGAAATCCTATCCTTATTATGCAAATAGTGCTAAGTAAAGCACCATATGCTAATAGTGCAAATTGCCCAACATATACAAGTTAGCATGTAGTGCTTTCTAAATGCTTAGGGCCCCTACTTAACATTTTTAACATAAAACATTTAATTATCTGATTGTGTATTCATGGTCCAGGTTCACTTCCTGAATGCTGAACACAGGACACACCCTTCTGCACTGGCATAGGGCAGAAGGGTAGTTCGCTGCTCACTAACATATAATGATGGCGATACCTCGAAGGGAATAAGGAACTCAAAGGGCACACCTCTCTCATTTCAGACGAGTTCCTTCTCTCCTAATGTCGATAAACCAACACTAGTTCCTGTCAACATAATACAAACTCATTATTATCAGAAACTTCCACCTTTCAAAGAATGAGCGGAAATCCCACTTTTTTTAAATGCACTCTTTAAACATGTACACTTTTAATTATCTGAAGTGTTATAGTAACTTAATCTGTTAGATAAATGTAGCAGAGTATATAAAGTATTATGAAATAAAAACACAAATCAAAACATCAAATAAAAGTGTATCAAAACTGTACTCAAGCACAGTACTTGGGTAACTATATTTCTACATGCTCTTCCACTGCAGTAAATAGTATTTTACATTCCAGAACTCTTGCTGTTTTGAATGTCGCCTAATTGCTCTCTAGTGGCCACTCCTGGGTACTGCAGCAGAAGGGAACAAACAGTTTGTATTCACTAAGTGTCTGATGACTTAAAGTAGTTACTCTGAAATGCATTTCATTTGAACAATTGTTTTCCATTCGTCATATATCTGTGTTTATTACATCTGACCTACACTATATAGAGCAGGGGTCTCCAAGCTCTTTTAGGGTGAGGGCTACTTTCAAAAAATAAAACAAGTCGTGAGCTACTTTTACTCCTCTTTTCTTTTTTGCAGTGTATATATTTAGCACATTTTAACATTATGACATGCTGACCTTTAACCTTTGTGTCTGTTTGGGTCTGTGGGACCCCTTTCAGTGTTTACTCAAAGAACATGTATGCAATTTAATTATTTTAACCTGCTTTATTTGGGGGTGGACCTCACCTCCTCTAGGGGGGTCCTCACCTCCTCTAGGGGGGTCCTCACCTCCTCTAGGGCGGTCCGGGGGCATGCATCAATCTGGTGCACTTTGAGAGCAACATGAATTGATGGAAACAGCTCTCAACACTCAGATGAAAGAGAGCTGTGTTGTGCACCGACAGAAATGCTAGAGAGATGCATGTTATTTACGTTTGCTTTCTCTCATTCCAGGCTTCCTGATTATTTTCACCTGTGTCTCCTGTGCTCATCAATGTCAGCCCCGCCCCTGATTGGTCCCACCTGTGTCTAGTTACCCTGTGCTTATATTCCCCTGTCTCCCAAGTGTTCTTTGTCAGTTTGTATTGTCTCTTGCTATGGTCAGGTCTATGCTCTTTGTACTCTTGTAAAGTTTGATTCCTCACTACGTGAGCGCTTTCATTTTGTTCCTCTATTTTTGTCATCTCGGTTAGAGATTTGATAGTTACCTTTTTTGTTGTTCATTGCTGTATTTTGGAAAATAAAGTATCTTACTAATACTTTACCTCTGTCTCCCGGGTCGTGCAATTGGGTCCTACATCCTAAGTGTCTGAGTTCGTAACAGAACGAACTGACCATTATGGACCCAGCCGACCCAAGAACGCTTCACGCAGCGCTGTCAGCACAGGGCGTGAAGATCTTTCATCACGAGGAACAGCTGGGCCTAGTCAACCAGGAAATGCAAGAACTAAGAGGACGCCAGGCCGGGATTCAGGAAGCATTATCCACACAGATGCAACAACTGGCTGTCCAAATGAATCATTTTTTCACTCACCAACAGACTGCTCCTCCGGTGACGTCATCCACAACTGAGAGGTTGCCTGTCAATGCTCCAGCTGATTTCCCAAGTCAGGCTGTTTCTTCCCCTTTACGGCTGGCTCTTCCGGAGAGATTTTCCGGAGATTCTTCTAATTGCAGAGCCTTTTTGGTACAGTGCGATCTGCATTTTCAACACAACCCAGGAGCCTTTTCATCGGACCATGGTAAAGTGGCGTTTATTGTGTCTCATTTAACGGGAAGAGCTGCAGCCTGGGCTGCTGCAGAATGGTCAAGAGAAACTGAACTATGTTACTCATTGACCGATTTCATAGAGACTATGAGTCGTATTTTTGACCACTCATCGCCTGCTACAGAGGCCAGCAGAAAACGTTTTCATATACGCCAGCTCAACCGCCAGGTGGTTGATTACGCCATCGAGTTTCGCACAGCAGCAGCGGACAGCGGATGGAATGTTCCGGCTCTTCGTGACGCCTTCATGACGGGACTTTCGGAACCGATAAAAGACCAGCTGGCTCCACTGGAGACACCCCGGGATCTGGAATCTCTCATCGCCGTGGCCATCCGGATCGATAACCGTCTTCGGGAAAGAGAGAGGGAGCGTCGACGCAACCGAGACGTTATTCCCAGCTCCCAGAATGCATCTTGGTGGGTCGCGCCGCCAGCCGAGGATGTCCAGCCCATGTTACCACACCGTCAGAGGATTACACTTCCGAATGACTCCGGGGAACCCATGCAGCTGGGAAGAACCAGGCTTTCTCTGGGGGAGAGGCAGCGCCGTCTACGGGAGGGTTGTTGTTTCTACTGCGGCCAGTCGGATCATCAACTCGCTTCATGCCCGGGAAAAGATCGTGCTCACCAGTCAAAAGGAGGGCGCTGGTGAGCAAGTTTCCCGCAGACTTTCCTCCTCGACCTGTTACGCAGGTAAACATTTGTATTAACAATCAAACCATTGACCAGGGTGTGTTAATAGACTCAGGGGCTGACGAAAGTCTTATGGACTGGGGCGTAGTAAATCAGCTAGAAATAAAGACTGTTCCGCTATCTCATCCTATTAATGCCAGTGCCTTAGACGGCCGCTTGTTGTTCACAGTCACCCATTGCACTGAGCCCATTCAGATTACTGTGAATAAGGACCATACCGAGAGCATGCAATTCCATATTTTTGAGTCGGTTCAGCACCCGATTATATTGGGGTTTCCATGGCTAAAGATCCACAATCCTCACATTGACTGGCGTTCAGGGAAAATTAAGGAATGGGGAGAGGATTGTATGGGCAGGTGTAAACTTTCACAACCTGTTAATGCACCAACAGACTCTCGTAAAATCATTATAGATCACCCCGACTATCCTGATCTACAGAAGGTACCTTCCTGTTACCATGATTTAAAGGAAGCCTTTAACAAATCCAAAGCCATGTCGCTACCTCCTCACCGAGATTTTGACTGTCCCATTGATCTCTTACCGGGAGCCCCCATTCCCAAGGGGAAACTTTATTCGATTTCGAGACCTGAGAGAGCAGCAATGGACGAATACATTTCCTCTTCACTCAAATCAGGAATTATCCGTCCTTCATCTTCTCCAGCCGGAGCGGGATTTTTCTTTGTGGGAAAGAAAGACGGGTCTCTGAGACCTTGCATAGACTACAGTCCACTAAATGACATTACGGTGAAGAACCGCTATCCTCTGCCACTCATGACATCTGCCTTTGAACTACTTCAAACTGCCAAAATATTCACCAAGTTAGATTTAAGAAATGCATATCACTTGGTTAGAATAAGAAAAGGGGATGAGTGGAAGACAGGATTCAACACTCAGAGTGGTCACTATGAGTATCTAGTAATGCCCTTTGGACTATGCAATGCACCGGCTGTGTTTCAAGCTCTTGTGAATGAGGTTTTATGGGAATTTTTGAATATTTCAGTGTTTGTGTATCTGGATGATATTCTGATTTTCTCCCCAGACACTAAGTCTCATGTTAACCATGTCCGTCAGGTTTTGCAGAAACTGCTAGAGAATCAGTTATATGTCAAGGCAGAGAAGTGTGAGTTCCACACAAAAGAGGTATCCTTCTTAGGATACATAATCTCACCTAATCATATGCAAATGGATCCGGCTAAAATCAGTGCAGTATCCCAGTGGCCTACACCAGACTCCAGGAAGAAGGTCCAACAGTTTCTAGGGTTTGCTAACTTCTATAGGAAGTTATTAGGAATTTCAGTTCTGTTGCTGCCCCTCTACATGTTCTGACTTCTCCTAAGGTTCCTTTCAAGTGGACTCCCCAGGCGGACTTCGCTTTCCAACGTCTCAGAGAGAGATTCACATCAGCCCCCATACTCACCATTCCAGATCCCCAGCGCCAGTTTATGGTCGAGGTTGATGCTTCCAATGAGGGAATTGGAGGAGTACTGTCTCAACGTTCTGCAGAAGACAACAAGATGCATCCATGTGCTTACCTGTCGCGGAAACTGACAACGGCAGAGCGGAATTACGACGTGGGGAACAAGGAACTGTTAGCTGTAAAAGCTGCCCTCGAGGAATGGAGACACTGGTTAGAGGGTGCAGAGCAGCCGTTTTTAGTCTGGACAGATCACAAGAATCTGGAATATATAAGAAAGGCTAAGCGTCTCAACTCCCGTCAGGCCAGGTGGACACTATTCTTTAGTAGGTTCAATTTCACCCTCTCTTTTCGTCCCGGGTCTCAGAATCAAAAACCCGATGCTTTGTCTCGTCTTTATGATCCGGAACCACTTGCGGTAGAGCCCAAGACCATCCTTCCACTTAACCGTGTGATCGGAGCCTTTTCCTGGCAAGTGGAGTCGGACGTAAAAAAGGCGAATGTCAAGAATCCAGCACCTAGCGAGTGTCCCAACAATCTGCTGTTTGTTCCTGAGGCTCTTCACTCCAAGGTCATCCACTGGGCTCACTCATCTGTGCTTTCGTGCCATCCGGGGGTAACAAGGACAATGTTCAGGATACAACAACGTTTCTGGTGGCCAGCCATGAAGAAAGATGTGGCAGAGTACGTAGCGGCTTGTCCGGTGTGTGCGTGTAATAAGACCTCATCACAAGTCAAGATGGGCTTGCTCCAGCCCCTGCCGATTCCCCAACGTCCTTGGTCACACATTTCAATGGATTTTGTGACAGGATTTCCTTCATCCAGAGGCAAGACTACGGTCCTAACAGTGGTGGATCGATTTTCAAAGATGGCTCACTTCATCCCATTGACCAAGCTTCCCTCTGCCAAAGTCACCGCAGAGGTCATGATGAATCACATATTCAGGATCCATGGATTCCCTGATGACATTGTTTCCGACAGGGGTCCACAATTCATTTCCGTTTTCTGGAAGGAGTTTTGTCGACTCATAGGTGCCACCGTCAGCTTGTCATCAGGATATCATCCTCAGTCAAATGGACAGTCGGAGCGTCTGAACCAGGAACTAGAGACTACGCTACGTTGTCTCGTCTCCCGGAACCAGACTACCTGGAGTGACCACCTCACATGGGTCGAGTTTGCCCACAATACTCTTCCTACGGCAGCCACAGGTCTCTCTCCATTCCATTGTGTCAATGGTTTCCAGCCTCCATTTTTCCCTAACAACGAGGAAGAGGTGAGGGTTCCATCGGCTCATGCCATGATCAGACGTTGTCGACGAGTTTGGGCTGGTGCTCGCCAGGCTCTTCTCCGAAGTTCAGCTCGGATGAAGGCTGTTGCAGACGTCCATCGCAGGGTCGCTCCCTCCTACAGACCAGGCCAAAATGTTTGGCTTTCCACTAAGGACTTACCACTCCATGTCGCCTCAAAGAAACTGGCTCCGAGATTTGTGGGTCCTTTCCCGGTGTCCAGAGTCATCAACCCGGTGTCTGTACGCTTGCAACTCCCCAGAACTATGAGAGTACATCCGACGTTTCACGTCAGTAAAATCAAGCCGGTGTACGAGAGCACACTTGTTCCCGCCTCCAAGCCCCCTCCACCGCCCGAGTTCTTTGAAGGGGGTGAGGTTTACAAGGTCCGTAAGCTACTGGAGGTCCGTAATAGGGGGAGGGGGAAGCAATTCCTGGTAGACTGGAAGGGTTACGGTCCTGAGGCTAGAAGCTGGGTAGCTGCGTCATTTATCGTAGACAAGACGCTTATCCACGATTTTTACAATCAGCCTGGGCCATCAGGAGTTGGCCCTAGAGGGGGGGGGTACTGTTGTGCACCGACAGAAATGCTAGAGAGATGCATGTTATTTACGTTTGCTTTCTCTCATTCCAGGCTTCCTGATTATTTTCACCTGTGTCTCCTGTGCTCATCAATGTCAGCCCCGCCCCTGATTGGTCCCACCTGTGTCTAGTTACCCTGTGCTTATATTCCCCTGTCTCCCAAGTGTTCTTTGTCAGTTTGTATTGTCTCTTGCTATGGTCAGGTCTATGCTCTTTGTACTCTTGTAAAGTTTGATTCCTCACTACGTGAGCGCTTTCATTTTGTTCCTCTATTTTTGTCATCTCGGTTAGAGATTTGATAGTTACCTTTTTTGTTGTTCATTGCTGTATTTTGGAAAATAAAGTATCTTACTAATACTTTACCTCTGTCTCCCGGGTCGTGCAATTGGGTCCTACATCCTAAGTGTCTGAGTTCGTAACAAGCTGTAAACTTTCCAATAATCCAAACCTCTTTAGAATATGATCACAACCAATAACTAATCATTTAAACTTGTTTATTCTGATCTGATGTTTCCTAGTTAGCATTCTTTCTTTCTATTTATGCATATTTTACTAATCACTCCCCTTTCAAACTGTTTTTTGTTTTTGTTACTGTCCTATACACATTGGAATGATTTCTGACTTTATCTATGTTAAATAGATAAAGGTGTGCTCCAGGGGCGGACTGGCACTAAAAATCAGCCCTGGAATCTCACCCAGCCCAGCCCACACAAATTGGTAGAGCACGCTCGTGAACTGTCTACCGGGGGGGGGAGCCCCTCGCTGCGGGGAAACGGTGGACCTCTGTCGCCTGTCAACGCAAGTTAAGTGATGCCGTTTAAAAACGTAAAGGGCGGTGCCGGCAGACTTCCAGTTCCTTCAGAGAGTCCAGAACTCCAAGTAGCAGCTCTGCTTCCTTCAGCATTCAGGAAGTGAACCTGGACCATGAGGGATGGTACCGGTGTCAGTATCAGATACGAGTCTCAGGACGAGACTTCAGCTCTCCCTTCAGTGACTCCGTCAGACTCTCTGTTTCTGGTAAGAATCTCCGTCTGATATTCATGAATCCAAGAACGTTACATTATCTTAACCCTGTTCTCTTGTGTGGGTACAGTAGCTCAGGGTGTAGGAACTTGGGAACCAGAGGGTCACAGGTCTCTGACCAATATCTTATTTTCAGCAAAAATCCCATTTACTTTTTGTCAACGGGGCTCTTGGATATTAGCTCCCGGGTTTGCCTACAAAAATATGTCATCACTGCACAGCTCTATAGTTATTGAACCGTGAGAGCCACCAATTTGGTATGGGTAGTGTGACGACCCCTCCACACCACTAGGCGTTCCGTGGTCTCTCTCTCCCTTTGTTTACAGGATCCGGTGCTGTGGGGCCGGCATTTACCTGATGAGCTGCACCTGGGTCGAAAAAGCCTACAAGAAGAGAGCCCAGCCGGATACGTCTCTCTCTCACTCCTCTGGGCACTCTCTCCGTGCCAGCCTCGGGGACCTGTTGCTGGTTCCATTCACTTGTTTGTTTATTATAAATAAACGTTTGTTATATTCATACCCCTCGTCTCGCATCCCAGCTTTTTGTTGCAGCCCAGGAGCCGGGTTGTAACATATGGGGGCTTGTTGGTTGAACCTGGTCGATTCGGAGGTAGTTTTCGCAAATGGAGTCCGTTGTGGTATAACGGAGAGGAACGTAACACACAGCTGTAGCGGGTTACGGCAGTGGACCGCGATGGAGCGCACAGCTGTTTGTTTCGGAGTAGCCTTGATGGCGGTAACGCCGCCTACACACGGCGGCGTGCGTTGCCGCTTGGCGGTGGGCGTGTCTTGAGCTTGGGGAGTTTACGCGAGCAACGCGACCAACAACCAATCACATGAATCTCTCCTGTCAATTGCATAAAAGGTTTTACATGTCACCCTTTATATGATGAACATTTATGACATTAATGTCTATGGTGCTATTTTACGCAACATTCCATGCTGGCTAAATAATGTCTATGCCTGCTAGCTGTCCATTCAAACGAAGTACACTGGATATAAACTCCCCAAACAGGCGAAAACCTACCAGTTTCACCCACTGTCTCTGCCACCTCCCTCCATGCCTGGCTCCTCCGGTTTGTATCCCGGTAGATGAACAGGGACTGAAAGCACCGGGTGATTCCCTACCGCTACGATTATTTTCTCCTCCATTTTTTGGCATATGAGGAAATGAACCGCGGTCTGGCTCTCCCAGCATACACGCGGTTTGATTGGCAGAACATTGCTCTACTTTTGCAGCGAGCACCGCGAGAAAAGCTACGCTTTGCTCCCACAATGCAGTTCGGCGAATCGTGACGTCACCCCATTCACAGTGAATGGGCAGAAGCGTTGAAGCGTCAACGCACGCCGCCGTGTGTAGGGGCCGTAAGTGTTTGTGGATAAGAGTTAAGTGTGGCGAACTGAGTACATATTCACGGCAGTCACGTACCGTTGGTCTTGTCCCTGTTAGGCTTCAGTACGGTCTCCCTTGGAGGTCGTAGGGGGGGCTGTTAGTATGGTGTGAAAGTGGTTAGAGCTATTAGCTCGGGAGCACGCCGAGGCTGCAGGTGGAGTTGCCGGTTTCCTGGTCGCTTCACCGAGCTTACGGTATTAAGTGCGTAAGTACCCGCCGTAATTAGCACCTGAAGACTAGTTGGGGAGTTTAGCTAGTTTCTGTGAGGCAGTTAGAGGGACAGGCCGCGGTGGCGTGTAGGCTGTGTAAGTAGCGAGCGTGCCACGCAGTATTGTCAGGATGGGGAGTGTAGAGGATTTGTTGAGGGCGCCTTCAGCGCATATCGACAGAGGTTCAGGTCCTGGGAGAAGTCTAGCAGACAGACCCATGTTGAGTTTGCCAGGGATCTGGTACTTTTTTTTTAGCAGATGGTGCAATGCCCTAAATGTGAATTCGTATGCTGCATTGTGTGATATGATGGTGTTGGAACAATTCAAAAATGCTGTACCCAGCCACATTGCAGTTTACATCAGCGAGCGCAAGGTGAAGACTGCTGCAGAGGCCGCTGTACTGGCTGAACACTACAGATGGAGCATCTTATTTCAGACAGTTTGAAACGCGAGGGTCGTGATTGGTCCGTGATTGGTCCGTGATCGGCCGTGATCGGTTCGTGATGAAGAGCCGGCCCCCAGTCTGACTGGGTGATACCCACCCCTACTAGGCAGGAACCTCTTGTAAAATAGATGTTTAATCTCAATGAGACACTCATTGTTAAAAAAAAATTTAAAAAAGAAATACAAATACATTTGCTAAAGAATCAGAATCAGAATTCCTTTATTCGTCCTGCAAAGGGGAAATCTATGTTGGTACAAACTAGCTCAATAACTTTTAGCTAGGTTTGTCTGTCTTCCTATCTAATAAGCTAATTAGCTATCTATCTATCTGGCTAACTTTACCAACGTGGTGGCTCTCATTATCCACATTATTATACAGCTGTGCAGTGATGATGTATTTTTGTAGGCGGATTAATATCAAAGGGGTTCCTCGACAAAAAGCCAATGGGATTTTTCCTTTGGATTATTGCATGTTTATCTACTCCAAACATTTAAAATAGATGGCAAAATAGTTTGCAGTAAATCAAGTTATGAGACTCTGTGAAGGGAACCAGGCGGGTAGTTGACCCTCACTCAGATTCCAACCAACACCATTTTCCATACGCTTACTGAGCGAAGCTGCTGTTTTTAAGTAACGTATCATGAGAATTTGTGAATTCACCTTTAATGCCTAAAGAACAAGCAACTCATTCTAACTATCCCCCCCCCCCCCAACCCCACCCAAATACCCCAAAAAACCATCAGCAGTCAGTGTGTAGGTGGATCAGTTTAATAATTGAGAATGCAGAGTCTGAAAATGCATCTGTTTCGACTGTACCTTGGCAATTAAGTTATTGCTAAAAATAAAATAAAAAAATTATTGAATTGAGGCCTTGTGATTCACCAGCACCTAATGTGGTAGGATCTTGCTTGAAATAAATATATCTGCTCTTTCCTTGTTGATCCGAGATTGATTCTTTATGGGTTTTGCATTTATCGTTAGTAGCTTTGGATAGACGCGTCAGATAAATGATATGTAATGTAATGAAATGACTGACTGTGTGTTTCTCTGGTAGTTCCTGTGATGGTGCTGGTCTCCTCAGTGTGTGGGGGGGGGTCTCCTGCTGGTCCTGCTGGTGCTGGGGGGGGTCTTCTTCTTCTTCCTGATCCGCAGGAGGAGACCCGGAGACCTCAACCAAACTCCAAGTATGTATATTTGATTTAACGGACTGTTTGTGTTTTTAACATATATATAGCCAAACTCCTCCAGCGCTACACCCCAGCCAGAGCTTTAAGGTCTGCTGACCAACTGCTGCTGGTAGTGCCCAAGACCAGGCTTAAAACCCGAGGGCACCGAGCCTTCGCAGCAGCTGGCCCTAGGCTCTGGAACACTCTGCCCCTCCATGTGAGGTCGGCCCAGACCCTAGGGGTTTTTAAATCTACACTAAAAACACACTTCTTCTCTCTGGCCTTCTAGTTAGAGCGGAGCACGACTCCTGACTTTTCACTGTGTTTTTATTTTAATATATATCTGTTGTAATTTATTGTCGTTTATTGTGATTTGTAGTAATGTGTTTTTATTACATGTACAGCACTTTGGCTCGACCAAAAATCGCTTTTAAATGTGCTTTATAAATAAAACTTGATTTGATTTGATTTGATTTGATTTAATATACTTTATCTTTTATTTCATTCAGGTACAAACTGCTTTCAGATTCGAGTCAAACTATAAGCCACGTTCCTTTGTTCTGTTTTATTTATGTTATACACTTTGAGTTTACATTTTGAACAAAGTACATGCAAGGAGTCACAAAACAGTTACATGGAAGTACATGGAATAAAGACCCTTTTCTCTGTGCTGAGGATGCACAACAGACACAGCCTGTTTCTGCACCAGAGCCTGAATCTCTACTGAGAGGAAACCCATCTCCTCCTGGGATGACAGATTTACCTCTCGCATGCCCATAAAAGGAGGTGGGATGCTGCAAAACTGGAGTGAATAGCCCCGTTTCAGCGACCTGTCCAACCACCTTATTAATACACAGCTGAGGCTCCATTCCCCATAACATTGTGTTAATGGACAAGCCCTCAGCTGTGGGGCCGCAGCTATGAAGCTGTGATACTCTCTGGTGACTCGTTCCGCCGCAAAACCCCCCATGAAGGGAAGATTTGCGCATGGAGGGTCGACACAGAAAGGGCCGATTATTTACTGAGGTCCCTGAACGCACCGCCGTGCGCTCTTGTGTGAGCGCGCGCTCCACCATAATGCTGTCTTTACCACTATGGTAAACTGCATTAACTGGAGTCTTTGCTCTAGGCGTAGTGTGTTCTCTGACAGTAATACGCCGGCCATAATGTCCCTGTACCCGCATAGCACTTTGATAGCACTCCCTGCGGTTTATCACTCTCATCTGCACATGCCCACTAGCTCTTCACAGGAACTACGGCTGGGGCGGCGAGTGGGGAATTTGTACAGTCAACATTACGTGTAAGTGTAGCATTGTGGAAACAAAGGACACTTAGACTTGGATACAGATCAACTTTATTTTTATTTGAAAAATACTTTGTTTGGATCTGTGCATTAAACAGGGAGGAGGCGGGATTCGCCCTTGCGTCCCGGGCGGAGAGATTCTCTCCCCCCGCAAAGACGCTTCCTCCCCCCGCCAGTCAGCTCCGCTCTCTGCTGCTGACGCGCCTGCCGAGGTCGGGCATTCCGTCCCCGTGAATGCCGGTATGCCGGTTCCACGGGATGGGCTGTAGAGGTGGAGGGCCAGATTCTCATCGAGGGGGGGCACACCGGAACACGCCGTGTCCGAGCGGCCCTGCACCCTGATGATACCCGCCATGGGGGCTACTGGGGCCTTCCTTTTTTAATGGCTGCTGCCATGTCGCCTCCACACACTGCCAGATGTCTGGCAACGGGGGCTCTGCCGCCAGGGTCATCACCGCTGGAAAGTCCAGCCGCGCAGACCTGAGTGTTGGACCACCGAACAATGAGGCGTCCTCGTCGTCCTCGTCCTCTGGGACCGGGGCCATCTGGCCCCACGGAAGGGTGAACCGGAATGGCACTTCCTCATCTTCCGTGGGGCCATCTGGCCCCACGGAAGGGTGAACCGGAATGGCACTTCCTCATCTTCCGGATCGCCCATCTCGACCACCTCGACCACCTCGACCACCTCGACCACCTCGAGGTCCTGCTCCTCCAGCTCCAGTTGTGGGCCGCGCTTTGCCTGAAAATGATCCGCACGATGTTGGCGGGTTTGCAGAGGGATCATCTGGCACGCATTACAGGCCGGTGCTGGGTCCAGGCCGCTCGCAGCGTGGTCCGGCCCCATGCACAGGAAGCAGAGGGGGTGCGGATCAGCTCCCGCGATTAACTTTGGGCTCTTCGGGCAGGTTCGATGGTCGAGGAGTGGTTCCATGACTTCTCTTTCTTTCTCTCCTCCGTCTTTGTCTCAGTGGATTTCACTTCCGCCGCTGAAGAGAAAGGGATGACGGTCAGGAGGCAAGGCCTCCTTTTATACGGGGAGATGCGCGCGCATTCAGGAAGGCCCCCCCCATGGCCGGCTACGTCTATAGAAATCTCAGTAGGAGAATGCTCGCAGGATAAGGTAGTACCCATAGAGTCCAGTAGAGGGCGGAGCCTGTGAGAGATACAACCTTTAAAGCCTTTAAATTGCAAAATGTTCAATTGAAGTGTTTTCTGTTGAATATACCTGTCCTTAATTATTTCATTAAAAAAGATGTCTAACTTTAGTGTCCTTGCCTTTCTTTTCTCATGCTCACATTGACAGATATGACCTAAGGAGATCTCACACACCATAAATAAAGTGCTGGATAATGTAAAAATAACCCGGCGGCCATGTTGAATCCCTGTTTCTATTTCTGTCTCCTGCATCCCCCTCTTCACTGACACACTTCTGTGTTTGTGCAGCAGTCCTCCAGATCACTTAAAGGGACCCTCTTGCCTTAATCTTACGTCACTCAGAGTGTGAATTTCTAAATAACATGGACCGGTCAAATAAAAGCACAAATCATAAAGATGGCGTCAGAGGAACTAAAGGTTAAACTAACTTAGTGTCTTACTGACTGTCACTAAGCTGTATGTGGTTAGCTAGCAACGTTATCATTGGTGGTAGAAAATCATAACAGACCGTACAGACGATTTACCAAATAAAAATAACGGTGTCTTCTTTTCAACACAAGAATAGAGGAATTGGTAATAAATAGTCAAAACGCACACTTTTATGTGTGTAGTGCTGTGTTCCCGTATTACCCAGCATTATACACCACTTATTGGTCATTGATATGTATTTCACTTTTGTGGTCTGTTGGTGGAGAACTGAAAGTTATCCTCTAACTTTTTTAAATGAACAACACAGAATTGCCCAGACAAAACCCTTTAATAGTGAATTTAAAGATGTTATATCTGTTGTGGCCTATGCTCATGCAGGGCTGAAGTCTTTGGTGATGATGAGTTGGTTTTATGAGAACAGGAACTGTTGTTGGTTCTCAGCGGAGAGAAGGAACAAGCTGGTTATGTCTTAACCAGTGTTAAAACACAAAGAGTTGGTTTTGAAATGCTGACGTTTGTGTTCCTCTAATTTTCTTCAGTGAATAGGATAATCACCGTATAATTAAATGTGCCAAAAGGAGGAAGTCTCCTAACAGTGTTTTTAGTTAAGTGTCCTTCTGCCTGTTCCCTCACTGAGAGATGTGTTAGAGTCAGCCATGGGGAGCAAACAGCAGAGAAACCTGCACCGTTTGGTCATTGGTAAGATC
>NW_022988019.1:0-25000 GCF_902827165.1 Trematomus bernacchii
GTTCCTTCAGCAGGATGTGAAGTGTGATTTTAGCAAACGAGTGCTTTTGTTTTGAAATCACTTCCGTGAGTTTAGCCCCGCCCCTCGCTCCAAGGACCATTAGACCATTTAGTAAGGTAAAAAGCAAAAAGCAAAAAGGCCTCTCAGACGCTCTTCCGTTTACGTGTTTAATAAAGAAAAACAATTGGACGGTAGGTACACGGATTCATAGGATATCATTAAATCTGCTTTAACACAACACTAAACACATCCTCAAGTAACTAAAATAACAGGAGTGAACAAACATGTCCGTTTCCCTCTTCATTTCTCATACATTTAAAATAAATGCACATTAGCTCATCTCCATGTTCAAGTCTGCATACATTAGCTCACGATGCATTCGCGGGTTTACAGCGGCCACAAAGCGCAAGGCACTACCCGTACTTGAGTAAAAGTAGAAGTACATCAGCGTCATCGACACGCGTCCACGCTGACTCAGGTCGCGTCCACGCTCACTCAGGTCACCTGTCCTGTTGTCTGCGGTCTGCGGAGGCCTACTCCCACCTGTCGAGTACGGCTGTGCTGAGGTGGATTTTACCCCGGCTGGGGCCTGCCTGGAGATACCACGGAGAGACCGGAGCACTTCCACGCTGCTGCTTTCGCCTGTCCTTTGCTGCTGTGCTGAGGAGGATTTTGCCCCAGGAACATCGCGGATACTGTGTGCTGGTCTGGGAAATGTCCCATATCGTGATTCTGCTGTGCCTGTTAACTGTTTTGGACAATGAGAAGATCTCTAGTCATTCTGAGAAGTCTACTGGATTCAGGTCTGTTCTGCCACCCACAGTGGGCATCCCCTGCAAAGGGTCGGATGTGTTACACAAACAATTACCGGTTGCCTTGTCTCAGACAATCTGTTAGACAAAATATGTTTGTCTTTTTCACTTGCCTGCGATGATGGTTCTTCAGGACTGCTTCTTGAGCTCTAATCTCACTTTCACAGACTTTGCTGGTGATTTTAAAGTAGATGACAATGTATGTGTGTCGATTAAGAGGAAAATATGCCTGGTTTTCTTGTTGTTATTGCTATCAGGAAATGTCCAACCTAACCCTGGTCCGCCCAGTAGTAGTAGTCAGATCACTACTCCTGCTGATTTTAAAGCTAGGTCTGGGTTGGGTTTCATTCACTTGAATGTGCGCAGTCTTTTATCTAAACTAGATTTTGTCCGCATTTGGGCGAGCTCGACTGACGCTGACGTCATTGTGTTATCAGAAACATGGCTAAATAAATCTATTTTGGCCTCTGACATATCCTTAAATGGTTATAATGTGTATCGTACCGACCGGCCTAATAAAGGTGGTGGCGTTGCCATTTATGTTAAGAATAAGTTCAGTGTAACCACATTGGTTTCCAAATCAATTAGTAAACAACTAGAATTTTTAGCCTTAAATATCGAAGTAGCAAAGGGTCAACAGGTCATGGTGGTGGGCTGTTACAGACCCCCCTCAGCTGTCAAGGACTCCTTGTCTTCGTTGGCAAAACTTTGATCTCAACTAGACTACAAGGAAATAGTGCTACTTGGTGATTTTAACTGGGACTGGTTAACTGCAGTATCAGAGGATTTTAAAAACCTTTGTATCTCTTTGAATGTTACTCAGATTGTTGACAGTCCTACTCGCCCTAACGTTAAGTCCCCTAATAAATCATCCCTAATTGATCTCATTCTAACTAATGTTCCCTATAAATACTTATCTGTGGGAGTATTTGCAAATGATCTGAGTGATCACTGTGTTGTAGCCACAATTAGGGACACAAAGGTCCAAAAGGGTAAACCTCGCATTATCATGAAGAGAGACAAAAAACATTTTGTGGAGCAGGGTTTTGTTCATGATCTGTTTGGGTTTGATTGGGGAAGAATCGATCTGTGTGCTGATGTAGAAACTGCATAGTCTTATTTTTATCTTGGTTTTATGGAAATTATAGATAGACATGCACCCCTGCGTACATTTAGAGTAAAGGGATGAGACAATCCTTGGTTTTCTGCTGAACTGTCCAGTCTCCTGCATGAGAGAAACAAGGCCTGGGCAAAGGCTAGGCAATCAGGCTCAGAGGTAGAATGGCTGCGTTTTAGGCAACTAAGAAATAGCTTCACATCACAAATCAAAAGTGCTAAGTCGAAGTATTATCTGTCAGTTACTACAGAAAACCTAAATAATCCTGGAACATTTTGGAATGCCATAAAATCGATATCCACCGGTGAGATCCGTAATGAGCTACCTCCGTGCCTTACCACAGCATCTGGCTCTATATCGGACAGGGCCACCATGTTACATTGCTTTAATGAGCATTTTGTGTCCTGTGGCTCTCTGTTTGATTCTGTGACTAACTCTGCTTCTGTGAACACCACAATCTGTGACTCTGAACAATGTGGTCTGGAAAACACTTTCAGTTTTTCTCCTTTTTCTATTGAAGCCGTTCATGAAGCATTATCTAAGTTAGATCCTAAGAAACCGGCCGGCCCGGACAACGTAGAACCTTTCTTTTTAAAGATAGCTGCAGATTTTATTGCTCCACCTCTCACTTCTCTTTTTAACCTCTCCCTCAGCACAAATGCAATTCCAAAAGTATGGAAGTCAGCTTATGTCCTGCCTTTACTAAAAGGAAGGGAGGCCACCTTATTAAATAATTATAGGCCCATCTCTAAATTATCAGTTCTGGCCAAGGTTCTTGAAAGCCTAGTGAGTGAGCAGGTATAGGAGTTTTTAAAGTGGACCTATCATGCTATATTTGAATAATATATTGTAGGGCCATACCTATATAAAACATGTCTGTGAAGTTTTTTGCAAAGGAGGGGGGCGAGGCACGAGCGTCATGTTACCATGCTGTTACCATGCCACGGCAACCTCTCATTCCCCTGATAGGTGGAGAGTTGGCCATATAGGCGGAGCTCCTCGTTCCTGACGTCAGAGAATGTTCAAATCTGGATCAGTTTTTATCAGATCCGTTGCAGCCCTGTTTTTAGAGATTTGGGTATGGAGGAAAGAAAGAGGGTTGTGCTTTCTGACACTTGGTGAGTTCCCTGGAACACCAGGGACACATATTCATGTAGAAAAGACGTACAAAAGTGCATTTTGCATGATAGGTCCCCTTTAAGTAAAAATGACATCCTGTCTAAACATCAGTCAGGCTTCAGAAAGCAACATAGCACCATCACTGCGTGCAAGTGGTGAATGATATGGCGAGTATTTTAGACAAAAAGCAGAGTTGTGCAGCTCTATTTGTTGACCTGTCCAAAGCGTTTGATACCGTCGATCATCGCATCTTAAAGCAGAGGCTACTCAGTATTGGCTTATCCAGCCATGCAGTGGGTGGTTTGTGAACTACCTCTCTGAAAGGTCCCAATGTGTTCACTTTGATGGGCTGTCTTCTGAGTGGTTAAACATTACTAATGGTGTTCCTCAAGGTTCTGTTTTAGGTCCACTTTTATTCTCCATCTACATCAATAGTTTAGGTGAAAATGTCAATGGAGCAACCTTACATTTTTATGCGGATGACACCGTGATGTACTGTGCAGGTCCCTCCATTAAGGAGGCTGGTGTTGAATTGCAAGCTGCTTTTAACATTATTCAGACTCAGCTCTCTGAACTAAAGCTTCTTTTAAATGTTGATAAAACCAAGGTAATGCTCTTTTCTAAAGCTAAAAAGACACCAGAGCCTGCTTTGGATATTGTTACTATGCAAGGAATAAAACTTGAAGTGGTTACCTGTTACAAATACCTTGGTATCTGGCTTGATGATTGTCTCTCTTTTAAACGTCATGTCAATAACCTGCTTAAAAAACGGAGGGTTAGGCTAGGTTTCTTTTACAGGAACAAGTCCTGTTTCTCGCTCGAGGCCAGGAAAAGGCTAGTCACTGTGACCTTTTGACCTGTGCTGGACTATGGTGATTTGATTTATATGAATGCACCTGCCCATTGCCTGGTCAGTGCACTGAGATTTGTGACAAACTGTAAAGTATTAACCCATCACTGTACCCTGTATGCAAGGGCTGGTCTGCCTTCACTAACTGTACGGAGGCTCAGTCACTGGTACATTTTTATATACAAAGCCATGTTAGGGAAACTTCCATCCTACATCTGCTCCCTGATCTCACGGTGAATTGTAAGTGGCTACTGCCTGAGATCGCATGCTGTGGTTTTATTAAATGTGCCAACTGCTAGGACTGTCTTAGGGAAGATAGCTTTTAGATGCGCAGCTCCACTGTCTTGGAATAGTCTGCAAATGAAATGGAAACTGAGCAATCTGGTGCCACTACATGTTTTTAAAGCTCGGTTGGATGCTTCTCAATCAGAAGCTGTTGGTACCTGTTCATGTGGATAGTTATTGTAAATTGTAAATCCCTGTAATGAAGCTGTATGATGTCCTTTTTGTTGTTCTGTTGTTTTATGTTTTTATGTTTCATGTGGAACCTACTTGAGCAGGTCTCCCTTGAAAAAGAGATCAATGACCTCAAAGGGATTCACCTGGATAAATAAAGGCTTGAAATGAAATGAAACTATTATTATGATGTGTTTAATGACCAACAAACATTAGAAGAATTGTAAAACTAAACATCAGAGGGCGACAGAAGATGGCAACGAGGCAGGATGTACCTTGGACCCGCCCCCGTCGACGTCAACCAATGGGTGAAGACTAGTTAGGACTATTTAACCAGATGTTGATAAAGAAACGATCTCTTTCATTCAACCAACTGCAGATAGCTAACTGCTCAGGCGGACTATGGACCAGTGAATTGAATGAAAAAAAACCTTTGTAAAAACCTACTATATCATTGCACAAATAAATATTGTTAAACCTTTCGAAAAGCTTCCGGGTCTACTTTTGACCACCTCTTGGTCTTCGAACAAAAGAACACAACAGTTACACAAACTAGATCGATTTAACCAACATTTATAGCGAGCTTTCAAACATATTGTAAGCACCAGGAGCCACGACCCTCTTTCAACCCCAAACACTCAAAAGACTTTGACCTCTTTTGTTTTTTTGTGGTTTTCAAATTCTCTTTAATTTGTTTCGTGTCTGGCGTTGGAATTCAGGTTTTTATTATTGATGAGGGGAAAATGAGAAAAATCCACGCAGTGATCCTGAGTGTGGGTTTGTTGTGTAACGTTGTGTACGTTTAATACTTTAAGTTCACCTATTATGCGCAATGCTCTTGTTGATGTATTTTATACATAAATATGTGTCTCCCGTGTGATGGAAACTTCTGGATCAATGGAGACTCAGAGAGACACGGGGTGAGCTTTGATGGAAACACTGATGGTTTATTTGGAGCTTCGGCCGGAGAATTCACAAGAGATGTGCTGTGTTTTTAAAGATCTCTACCCCAGACCCATGATGTATTTAGATAGTTCTGAGAGAATAATCAACATGCAATAACAAGATAAAGCACTGTAACCTCTATCAGCTGACGCCAACAGGCAGGAACAGAGAGACACTGAGAGCAGCCCAAGGTGCAGGTGCTCAGTGAGGACAGACTGGTACACTGGGTCAAATGTGGGCCCAGGACAATATTTCCCCAACACCCGGTGTGTCAAGAGACTCACAAAGTGTCAGGAAATAAACCCCTCTCTCTTTTCCTCCGTACCCACATCTCTAAAAACGGGGGAACAACAGAGCTGATACAGATTTGCTGCGTCATGACGACATTACTAAAATGTGGGCGGGCTTTACACCCACGGGCCAATCAGAAACGTTGCTGTCAGAAACAATGAGACGTGTTCTGGATGTAATATGGTCTGTGTTTACATTAGCATGCTAACACTCAGAGCTAACCTGTACTGGAGAGAGTATGTGTGAAGAAGCAGGAAATCAAAAGGAACTCACCTTGTGGTAAACCTGAGAGAGAGAAAGAGTTTGAGCTCCATACTGTTTTTGAGAGAGTCCTTCATGTGGTTTGGAACATGATATGGAGTTTCATCACGGCAGCATTTAGCTGAGTTTCTGCTCCAAAGGGGCATGGTCAGCAGCAGCTCCAGAGGGGCGTGGTCAGCAGCAGCTTCAAAGGGGCGTGGTCAGCAGCAGCTCCAAAGGGGCGTGGTCAGCAGCAGCTCCAAAGGGGCGTGGTCAGCAGCAGCTCCAAAGGGGCGTGGCCAGCAGCAGCTCGGTTACATTTAAAGGGCCAGACCCAGAATCATCACTTTAGTAACAGCTGAAATAGAGGGGGATGAGGCTAGAATGATCTGTTTGGTATTTTGGGCAAAACACT
Organism: Trematomus bernacchii; assembly: GCF_902827165.1. NCBI lineage: Eukaryota > Metazoa > Chordata > Actinopteri > Perciformes > Nototheniidae > Trematomus > Trematomus bernacchii. The sequence continues at coordinate 6,246 of NW_022988019.1, forward strand.
TCATAGACATGTTTTGTATAATATGTGAGCTTTAAATGAATGCTCACTTTGCATTTGGGGAAATAATACACTCAGTAAACGTAGCAGAAAATGGAAACCCATCAGACACAGCTCTCATTTATTCACTGACTCTAATAATTTAATAAGAAACACTCATTGTAATTCTTTATTTTTCAAAAGGGGGATGATCTCACACTTAAAGACAGAATCGAGAATCATTCATTAATTACAGAATTGCAAAACAAACATCAGTGGTTTTCTGCGTTTCTGTTTCCAAGTATTTGTACTCACTGGATCCCTCAGGGTTCACATTCACTCATTTACAAATAAGTAAATAACTGTATAGAGTGACAACATGTTTTCACACCAGACACAGGAAGGACATCCCCCTGCTTTTATTCATTAAGGTTATAGTAAATATCATCACGGCAGTCATTAAAGAATAAGGCAACAACAAAATGGAGACCAGCTCCTTCAACGTAAAACATTTTTCTAGATCTTTTTCTACAAGACTCTCCACTTCCTGTCAGTTTATCATGAAGGTACAAAGTCAGTGTTTGGGTATTCCTGTCCTCTCTGTATTCAGGGGAAGAATCCAGAACTTCTCACAAAGACAAACGTTTAGATTTGTGATAATCCTGTGAAATATCCTAACAACAGTTTGATGTATTGTACTGACGCTAGTGATCAATGTGAGGATGCTAACCTTTAGGCTTAACGTTATGGGGCATACTTCACCTCACTACAACTTCTGTGTCAGTCCCTGACGTCAATGGGCCCAAAAATACTTTCCCCATTGACTTACATTGGGAAAGAGACGTCTAGCTATCAACAACCCACTACGAACACTTTTATAGCCCTTATAAAGGCGCTTTAGCCTAATACTAAAGGGGTTTTTACTCCCGGGAATGAACTAGCTGACGCACTATAGATGAGAGTAACACCTACGTCACTTCCGGGCGAAAATTACGGGCCCGCCCACGTTTGGGGGAAAACAAAGCTGTCATTTGAATGGCAGTCAATACAAATTCTGAAGTTTTTGCCAATCTGATCAGAAATGTAAGAAAACCGTGGATTTATGGATCTTCAAAGAGCGCGATTACGATGGGCAGACAGGCAAACAGTTACATTAAATCATTTGAAATCGACGATCGGGCTCGATATATGGTTAAATTGAAATCAGTAGGCGAGGCCGTCATTTCTCCAGCTGTTACTCTCATGAGCGAGGCGGGAAATAATAGTTTTATCATGCCAACAAGCTGCTGTGTTGTTTATTGCACCTCAAACATTCAAACAAATCCAGAGTTCAGTGTTTTCTGAACTTCCTCTAAGAACAAAGGACAAAGAAGAGCTCTGTGGCTTCAGGCTCGATCGCCATTCAAATGACAGCGTTGTTTCCCCCAAAAGTGGGCGGGGCCATACTTTTCGCCCGGAAGTGACGTAGATGTTACTCTCATGTATGGACATTGATAGCCTACTGCTATATTTAACCATATATCGAGCCCGATCGTCGATTTCTAATGATTTCATATAATTGTTTGCCTGACTGGCCATGGTAATCGGGCTCTTTCAAGATCCAAAATCCACGGTTTTCTTACATTTCTGATCGGATTGGCAAAAACGTCAGAATTTGTATTGACCGCTATTCAAATTACAGCGTTGTTCTCCCCCAAAAGTGGGCAGAGCCGTCATTTTTGCCCAGAAGTGACGCATATGTTACTGTCATGCATGCTGTGTGGATAACTGTGTACTCACACATTTGTGCTACGGCGGTCAAAAACCAAATGCCCAGACACACCCAATCCTGTGACAACACACACCTTATATGGCCATAGGTAATAGCACAGCGACACCCTATGGCACACACAGTGAATAACACACAATTGTTTCAACACAAACATGTCCTTGCATTAAAATGGTTCTTACACCTTATTTAAATCATTGGGTTTATAAAAGTTATAAACTGCACTAAAAGCTGAATCCAGAGTTATGTTCTCTCTCCATTCATCTGAATTTAATGACAGGAGGCGCGGCTTAACCTGTTGAACCCCATCCCTGTTTTTCAGGTCTCAGGCTCGAAAATGACATTCCCAGAACAAATGACCATATCTTCCCTTCTAAAAGGGTAAAATTAATAATCTTTATTCTCAAAGTAATGATAAACCTTTGAGTTAGATGTAGAAAAGTCAGAATCAATATAGATGTTTTTTATTTTAAAGAAAATTCAGATTGAACATAGTAAAAAACTGTAAATTATTGTGTCTTCACCATTCCAACTTCTTTTTTACTTATAGTGAAAACTACCCTTGGATGATGGGTTAGTAGACTAAAAGCTTTAGGAATCCAAAGTTCAACATATAATAAGTACCCTGTATCAAGATTGATGCAAAACAAGTGACATTTGACCTTTTTAGAGAGGTTTAGCACAAATAAAACACCTCTGGGGTCATTTGGGTGGATTTTACATATCTCTGGCCCATCTTGGTCGATGTTGATGATTGACATCTCTTTTTAACCGTCAGAGCCAATGGAATCAAGGGGAAGTTCCACATACACAGACACGTTACCAAATAAGGTAACGTATGTGTGTGTGAGAGACGCGTAGCAAAACCGGAAGCTGCGCTAACTTCTGGTGGCTACCATTTGCAGCTAATTTTTATTCTCCGATTTTTGCATAAAAATTGAATTATGGATTATCAATACTTTTTTGAAAGTGACAGGCACATTGGATTAACCTATGGATTAACCTTCAGCCGCGTTCGTTCTCGTTTTAATGCCATTGAACTACGTTGTGTGTTGTCTGTATTTGCTTCCCCTGTCACGAGTTCTGATCGCTCAGTGATGATCCTTTTATCTCTATAATCTGTGGACTCTCAGGATGTTATCTAAGCTTGTTTGTGCAGATCCAATAAGTATATCGATCGGTATGGCTGGAGTTCTGTGCTAACGGCCTTAAGATTTTTTCGCTCGTGGCTAATTCAGAGGCTCTGCGTTAGCTTTGTGGTTTTTTTTGCAAAAAAAAAAAAAAGATCAGTTAGCAGAGTTTCTTCCCGTTACATGGATATAAAACATTCATAGTTTATTAAATATTAAGAAGCCCTCAGACGCTGTTTCCTGCAGATGATGCGTTTTTCCGCCCGGGGGCGGGTCGATGGGGTTCAACAGGTTAAGAACAACTGAAATGCAAATGCTCTATGAGCTACATACGGTACTTTAGCTCTCGAGAGGATGGACTGATTGGTCAATCACATATGGGTCATGTTATGGCGTTTTGCTCTGGAGAGCGTCAGGACATTCTGTCTTCACGCGCCACTGAGCAGCTCTACTAGGAATGAACGAGGTCCCGCCTCCAACGCTGTTTCCAGTTCTCTTTATACATCCATGTGCACTCACACCGCAGACCGAGTGTTTCCCAGGGAATCATGGGATACCTCCCCTGTCTGAGGGATCTGTAGGGAGGAAGAGGAGGAGGAGGAGGAAGAGGAGGACGGACGCTGGTCATTGTCTTCTTTTTCTGAGTCCTTTTCTGTCTCTACGTCTTCCTCTCTATCCGGTACCTCCTCTCCTTCCTGTCCTTCCTCCTCTTCCTCCAGGACGGTGAGTCTCTCCACCACGCAGTGAGCCGTCAGCCGGGCCTCGGGGTCGTGATCCCAGCACTCTGTGATGGTGGAGCAGAAGACGCTCATCCCCTGGAGGACAGAGTTAGACGTTAGACACACCTCCCTCTACGTTTCATTTAGCTGACGCTTTCATCCATGAAGATACAAACTTAAAGGGCCCATGTCATGGCCATTTCCACTGATCATAATTCCATTGTTGAGGTCTACTAGAATAGATTTACATTGGGGGTTTGTGACTGCACACCGTTTACATGCATAAAAACCTTCATAACACACAAGGGGACGGGTAATAACCGGAAAAGCATGACATGGGCCATTTAAAACAGCAAGAAACCAGCAGGTTTGAATAGGCCAAACCATTTTAGTTTAGTTTTCTATCTGTGTTTCAGATGTGATCAGACCATCCTTAGCATCAGCCATCTATCCAGAAATAACAAAGCGCAGAACTTTCCAATCAGAGTGTGTAATAGTGTAATAACTCTGACCTGGTTCTGGGTCCAGGTTGTCGGGATGTCGGGTCGTCCTCGGTCCCTCAGCACCAGATCCCTCATGCTGTCCACACAGGGCTGCTCACACACCTGGGAGCCAAACGCCGGCTCGTAGTTCTTCACCTCTGCACCAACACACACATAAACACACACATAGGGAGTCACCGTAGGGCTGACCCAAAGCCACAGAGACAGGTTCCAGTAACATGTTGCCAGGTGGGCTTCTACATATATTAGAGTAAGTGTTAAAGGGGACTTCTCAGAGGAACTGACAAGATATTGTTAAAGAACATTTGTTGGAACTCATCACAGGAGCTGAAATATGTTCCAGAAACATACAAGGCTATACCGGGACATCTGGAGGCAGGTTTCTGAATACGTTCCTCAATATCTTTCTTACTTTAGCGAGCATCCGTTTTTATTTTTCCTTTTTTTACACTAAAATGACCACAGCCATATTTCCATAAGAAATTAGTTGGAGTTTGCAAGAGCCTTTATTTTCAAAGAACTTCCGAGAGCTAAAGTGAAGCTGGAAATCGAACAACTGACCATCAGGTTTGGAGACGTCCATTTACCCCTTGAGCCAAAGACACCCGGACCGATTTCAATCAAATCTTAACGAGTGGGGGGTCTACCTTCAAGGACCAGAATCTGTTCTGTGCTATTTTGCTTTTTACCAACACACACATAAACACACACATTACACAAAGACAGAGGGGTTTCAAAATTCAAGGACCCTAACCCCTGGAGATTAACGGCTGTAAGGACACCTACAGCTCATCATTAATCTGTCCGGCCCTCAACTTTACTGTTGTGGTAAATCTCAGCTCTCAAATAGCATCGTTCTTTAAGAACACACCTGTAAAAAGCCACTTAAAACTACCTGAAAATCCTTTGCATACCCCTGTTGCTGTCTGGATTAAAGCCTTTTGGAATTGTAATAGGCTGGAAACCTCAGAAACACAATTAGATGTTAATTATAGTTATATCCCAAACTGGATGTTATTGAGTTATGTCCAAAACTGTGTCTGTGATGTCAAAATGACCTTTGACACCCTAAACTCTAAACAGTTTAATCCTTCCATCCAGGTGTTCCTGAAACATAACGTTCACTAAACAGGGACTGAACCAGAAAACATCAAACGTACTGCCATCAATGGTGCGGCGCCTTATTATTTTACCCATTTTGAACCTTGAGCTGAGCTGTAAATAAGCCTGGACTGAGGTTCCTGCCTTTGAATCTCTTGAAGATATACAGTTTAGAGACTTGTAGAAGCTCGTACCTCCGATGACCTGGCAGCGGGAGGCCATCTCCCAGTGAACCAGAGACATGGAGTAGACGTCCATCTGTTTGAAGGCCTCCAGGTCCTCCAGGTTCACTCTGGACTCCAGCACCTCCGGAGCCATGTAGCGGGCGGTGCCCACCTGAGACAAGGAGTCAGATCAGATCATTCAGCTTCAGCCTCGTGGTTTATTTATTGTATTCTTTGCGTAGACTCCGGGCTTACGGAGTCGAGCAGAAGTTCATGCTATTGTTTTATCATGCAGTGTTTGAGAGCATCATAAGATATGGTATCACTGCCTGGTATGGTAACTCGGCAGTCGAAGTAAGAGACTGCTATGAAAATGATGGGGGTCAAAAAACATCCATCTCTCCAAAACATATATGAGCAGTCCATTATTAGACAGGCACAAATAATTGTGTCTGATCCCCCCCACACACTCCACCCAGAACTCCAGCTCCTCCCGTCTGGTAGAAGATTCACGGTTCCCAAGATCAGGCTGAACCGCTATAAGCTCCCATTCCTGCCTCTGTCCATTGAGCTTCTTAACACTCACATGTAATGTAATATACTTTCAAATGTTGGCCATGAGGGTTGTGTAATAGGTCGTCATTGTCAGTATGTGCGTCTGTGTTTGTTCAAACAGTGCATGAGTGATGAGATGTGCATGTATTTGAATGTTTATTATGTTTGCACATGTACATGTGGAACTGCAGGACGGAGTCCAGAACAAATGTCCTTACGGGGACAATAAAGTATATCGTATCGTATCCGTGAACCGTTTACCTGTCCGCTGTTGGCGAAGACGTCCACGGTGAGCGAGAGGTCGAGTCTCAACGCCAGACCGAAGTCAACCAGAGCGCACTCCCTCCTGCTCTTCACCACCAGGTTACTGCTCTTCAGGTCCCGGTGGGCGACTGGCACCTGGAACACAAACAACAACAAACAAGCCCTGTCAATAAACAACTTTAACCCACCATTTAGCTCGCAACAGCACACTTGAAACATCACATCCAAGGGCTAAGAAAGACATTGCTTAAAGACTACAGAACCGTCTCTTCTGGGGTGATCTGAGACTGAATCCATCTAGTGCAGTGGTTCTCAAATGGGGGTACGCGGACCCCTAGGGGTACGTTGGAGTCGGAAAAAAATATATACCAATTTTAGGAAAAGTAACGAAGTTTGAGCAGTGTGGGTTTTATATGAACAGAGTTACACATATTTCAAAACACGAAGTGTAATAACTGCAGGTGCCTCCCTGTCAGAATGACAAAGATCCTCAGTGAAGCACAAGCCCATGTTTCTCACTACATTGTAAGTACAACTTATTAAAAAGATTAGTTCAATGCAACTAATGTCGTCTTAGTGTTATTGCATGATGTTAAAATTGGTTGGCCATGAATTTAGTGATGGATTGTAAACATTTGAAATGTAGCATTTAAGTGTTTCTCAGTTACAGGTTGTTGTTTTAATAAATCAGACTCTGATGGTGCAGCGCTGTACTGTACCTCTTTGTATAGGCTTTTTGTCCCTAACAAATAGTTGTTGCGCTGATCAGGGGGGTACTTGGCTGAATCTTTTTTTCAAAGGGGGTACATTACTGAAAAAAGTTTGAGAATCACTGATCTAGTGGACTGGGGGGGGTTTCAAAAACAGATGACACTTTGGATCAAAAATGGATCGGAGATGTCACTTTTACTTTCATTGTTTTTTTAAAAGAGTTTTCTTACTAAGGGCTAATCACAATCTAGATAGGAGAATACATCAGTAAATTGAAATGTTGAAGCACTCATCGTACCTTAATTTAGTACCTGTATATTCGTGCACTAGGTATGGTACTTATTTAGTTCTTCAGACAACTTCAGTTTTATTTGTTTGATTTTCTCCACTACACATACAAAGTGAATACATTTGTAAAAGTAAAACTGGGTGTCCAGAGATTATCTCACATACCTGAAAACTGGTCGCTTTTCGGCAAGATTCGCCATCTTGAAATTAAAATATGTCATTTACGGGAATCAACAAAACGTTTATTTTTTGGGTTGGGTCTTGGTCAGCACAATTTTCCATAGCTAACATTGATAACAAACATGCACTTTCAGAGGCTGAAACACTAAATAAATGAACTGAATTGGGGGAAACTGGTTGAAATAAATAGTTTGTTTGTCTGAAGGTTCAAGGTTAGTTCAACGCACATTTTCAGCACATTTTAAGACACAGAGGCATTTCAAAGTGCTTCACATAGGCAGTTTGTTTGTCTGAAGTTGATTTCATTTTCTTCTCAGAGTGTACCAGAAACAAACATGTCACCTTCCTCCCAACTTGTGAGTTCCCCGGTGTGATCTACCTTTGGCACCCCACTGGGCGTGGTGTCGCTATGCAGGTGAGCTAACCCTCTGGCGATGCTTCCTGCCATGCACACCAGCTCCTCCCAGCTCAGAGTGTGAGCAGACAGGAAGTCCTGCAGGTTCCCCATGCTGTGATAGGCCAACACCAGCCAGTACTTCCTGTGTCCCGGCGGCCCCCTCTCTTCGGCCGCCAGGAACCGAACCACGTTATCGTGCTGCAGCGTCGGGTCGGAGAAGATGTAGCACTCGTTTCTCCAGGAGGCGAACTCTACGGCGGGAAACACCTTCACCGCTACCGTCTCGTAGCAGTTAACTCCACCCACCCGGCCCTCCAGAAGACATGCCTTCCACACCTCCGCAAACCTGCCCTTCCCCACTAGCACCTCCAGTTTGATGGGCAGGGCTTCCAGTTGATGGTCCCGCCAGTCCGTCACATCGGAGAGCATGTCGTCGTTGGGAGGATGACCCTTACCTGTAGAATCAGAATCAGAATAACTTTATTTGTCCCGTCAATCATCCATCCGTCAATCCGTCCAATAATTTATTAATCCATCCAATTAACCCTGTATTCATGCATCGATCCTTCTTTCCATTTAATATTTCTTTTAAAAATCATCCGTCCATCCATCCGTCCAATAACTCATTAATCCGTCCAATAAATTGAAAGAAAAATATAGCACGAATTGCACACAAATGTATATTTATAGACTCCAGGAGGATGACTCTTGCCTGTAGAATCAGAATCAGAAATACTTTATGTGTCCTGTCAATCATCCATCCGTCAATCCGTCCAATAACTCATTCATCCATCCAATAAATTGAAAAAAAGTATTTTCATTTCTCTAATGCCTTGTCTTTTTATGCTGCTGCAACGCAAATATTTCCCAAATTGGGATCAATAAAGTACTTCTTATGTTATCTTATCTTATGTTATCTTATCTTATCTTATATGTATAGACTCCCCTGTTTCAGCTCCCATCCTCAGCCTCCACCCCCTCTCTCCGAAGGCCTGGTACAGATCGGGGGTGCGCTTGGCGGGCCATGCGGGGCGAGCAGGAGGCGGGCGGGGTTTATCTGGCCGGTGCGTCCGGTAGAAGTAGAAGGCGGCGGCAGCGACCAGGGCCACCAGGACCGGAGGAACCAGACTCACCACTACCACCGGGAGCACATCCTTACTCTGGAGCCGAGAGAACCCTGAGGGGAGGGGGGATAATCATCTGTACATGCATACATCCAACCGTACATACATCCAACCGTACATCCATATATTAATCCAATAACTCATCCATCCATCATCCATCCATTAAGTATTTCCTTTATAAGCTATCCAACTCGTTCTATCCATCCATCCAATAACTCATCCATCTGTCCAATAACTCATTCATCCATCCAATAACTAATTCATCTATCCATCCAATTATTCCTTTATCCATGAATCCATCCTTCCATCCATCCAACTTGTTCGTCCATTCATCCAATAAGTCATTTATCCATCCATCCATCCATCCATCCGTCCAATGATGCCTGTATCCATGCATCCATCCAATTATTCATGTATTCATATATCCGTACATCCATTTAATAAGTCATCCATCCATTCAATATTTCCTTTATAATTCCATCTATCCAAATTGTTCGTCCATCCATCCATCCATCCATCGAATTACTCATCCATCAATCAATCCATCCAATAACTCATCCATCCAATGATTCCGGTATCCATGCATCCATCCTTCCTTCCATTCAACCTGTCCTCTATAAAGTGTTACCGTTGGCTCCCTTGTTGAACAGCAGCTTGTCGTTGCACTCATGTTCTCCGGTGCAGCCGCAGAGCATCATGGCCGCCTGCCCCCCCCCCCTCAGCCTGCGCCCCCCCCCTCAGCCTCCCCCCCCCCAGCTGGCAGCATGGTGCAGTCTCTGGAGGTGAAGTTCAGCAGCAGGCGGGGGGGCAGGCCCTCCAGAGGCAGGGAAGGGTCATGGCACATCGTCTGCACCAACATGGAGCCATTCGTCTTCCTCCTGGGGGACACACACCGTTATAATATAATATTGACTTGTTCAGCCATCCAATAAATCATCCATTCCAGTCATCCAATAAACTCAGCCATCCAGCCATGCCAATGCCCAAGAACGAAGCCATCCAGCCAGCCAGCCAGCCAGCCCGAACGAAGCCAGCCAGCCAGAAGCCACCCACCCACACAGCCAGCCAGCCAAGAACGCAGCCAGCCAGCCAGCCAGCCAGAACGAAGCCAGCCAGCCACCCAGCCAGCCAGCCAGCCAGCCCGCCAGCCAGCCAGCCAGCCACCCACCCACCCAGCCAGCCAAGCCAGCCAGCCTAGGCCAGCCACCAGCCAGCCAGCCAGCCAGCAGCCAGCCAGCCAGCCACCCAGCCAGCCAGCCACCCCCCACCCAGCCAGCCAGCCAAAAGCAGCCAGCAGCCACCCAGCCAGCCAGCCAGCCAGCCAGCCAGCCAAGCCAGCCAGCCAGCCAGCCAGCCACCCACCCAGCCAGCCAGCGCAGCCAGCCAGCCACCAGCCAGCCAGCCAGCAGCCAGCCACCCAGCCAGCCAGCCAGCCAGGCCAGCCATCAGCCACCCAGACAGCCAGCCAGCCACCAGCCAGCCAGCCAGCCAGCCAGCCAGCCAGCCAGCCAGCCACCAAGCCAGCCAGCCAGCCAGCCAGCCAGCCAGCCGCCAGCCAGCCACCCGCCACCCACCCAGCCACCAGCTCAGCCAGCCAGCCACCCACCCAGACAGCCAGCCAGCCACCAGCCAGCCAGCCAGCCAGCCAGCCACCACCCAGCCAGCCAGCCAGCCAGCCAGCCAGCCAGCCAGCCAGCCAGCCAGCCAGCCAGCCAGCCACAGCCAAGAACGCAGCCAGCCAGCCAGCCAGCCAAGAACGAAGCCAGCCAGCCACCCAGCCAGCCAGCCAGCCCGCCAGCAGCCAGCCAGCCAGCCACCCACCCAGCCAGCCAGCCAGCAGCCAGCCAGCCAGCATAGCCAGCCAGCCAGCCAGCCAACAGCCAGCCAGCCAGCCAGCAGCCAGCCGCCAGCCAGCCAGCCAGCCAAGAACCAGCCAGCCAGCCAAACGAAGCCAGCCAGGCACCCAGCCAGCAGCCAGCCCGACAGCCAGCCAGCCAGCCACCCACCCAGCCAGCCAGTCCAGCCAGCCAGCCAGCACCCAGCCATGCCAGCCAGCAGGCCAGCCAGCACCCATCCCGCCAGCCAGCCAGCCAGCCAGCCAGCCAGCCAGCCAGCACCACCCACCAGCAAGCCAGCCACCAACCCAGCCAGCCAGCCAGCAAGCCAGCCAGCCAGCCAGCCAGCCAGCAGCCAGCCAAGAACGAAGCCAGCCAGCCAGCCAGCCAGCAAGAACGAAGCCAGCCAGCCAGCCAGCCAGAACGAGAGCCAGCCAGCCAGCCAGCAGCCAGCCAACCCCACCCACCCCAGCCAGCCAGCCAAGAACGCTAGCCAGCCAGCCAGCAGCCAAGAACGCAGCCAGCCAGCCACCAGCCAGCCAGCCAGCCAGCCAGCCAGCGCCACCCACCAACCAGCCAGCACCAGCCAAGAAACGAGCCAGCCAGCCAGCCAGCAACCCGCCCGCCACAGCCAGCCAGCCACCCACCCACCAGCCAGACAGCCATGCCAGCCAGCCAGCCAGCCAGCCACCCATAGCCAGCCAGCCAGCAGCAAGCCAGCCAGCAGCCACCCACCCACCCAGCCAGCCAGCCAAGAACGCACAGCCAGCCACCAGCCAAGAACGAAGCCAGCCACCACCATCCAGCCAGCCAGCCACCCAGCCGCCAGCTAGCCAGCCAGCCAGCCACGCCACCCACCAGCCACCAGCACAGCCAGCCAGCCACACCAGCCAGCCAGCCAGCCAAGGCCAGCCAGCCCAGCCAGCAGCCAGCCAGCAGCACAGCCACCCAGCCAGCCAGCCAGCCACCCAGCAGCCACAGCCAGCCAGCCAGCCAGCAAGCCAGCAAGCCGCCAGCCACCCACCCAAGCCAGCCAGCAGCCAGCCAGCCAGCCAGCCAGCCACCCACCCACCCAGCCAGCCAGCCAGCCAGCCAGCCACCCAGCCAGCCAGCCAGCCAGCCAGCCACCCAGCCAGCCAGCCAGCCAGCCAGCCAGCCAGCCAGCCAGCCAGCCAAGAAACGCAGCCAGCCAGCCAGCCAGCAAGAACGAAGCCAGCCAGCCACCCAGCCAGACAGCCAGCCAGGCCAGCCCGCCAGCCAGCCAGCAGCCAGCCACCACCCAGCCAGCCAGCCAGCCAGCCACCCAGCAGCCAGCCAGCCAGCCACCCACCCACCCAGCCGCCAGCCAGCCAGCCAGGCCAGCCAGGCCACCCAAGCCAGCCAGCCACCCACCCACCCACCCACCACAGCAGCCAGCCATCCAGCCAGCCCAGCCAGCCAGCCAGCCAGCCAGCCAGCCAGCCAGCCAGCCAGCCAGCAGCCACCCACCCAGCCAGCCAGCCAGCCAGCCAGCCAACCCCAGCCAGCAGCCAGCCAGCCATCCATCCATCCATCCCCATCCATCCCCATCATCCATCCATCCCATCCCATCCACCCATCATCCATCCATCCATCCATCCATCCATCCATCCATCCATCCATCCATCCATCCATCCATCCACCCATCCATCCATCCATCCAATCCATCCACCCATCCATCCATCCATCCATCCATCCATCCATCCATCCACCCATCCATCCATCCATTCCATCCATCCATCCAATAACTAATGGATTAATTTCATGGTTTTTATCTTGTCGTTGTTTTTCCTCCCAGAGGAAAAGGAACATGCATATCCATGATTGTAATAATACTAGTGTGTGTGTGTGTGTGTGTGTGTGTGTGTGTGTGTGTGTGTGTGTGTGTGTGTGTGTGTGTGTGTGTGTGTGTGTGTGTGTGTGTGTGTGTGTGGGTTGTGGAGTTGTACGTGTCCTATTATATATAAATATGTTTTTGCATCACTAGCTAAAGTGCAGCAGCGGTAAATGCTGCCTTAGGTTACACACACACAACACACACACACACACACACACACACACACACACACACACACACACACACACACACACACACACACTTTTTCTACTCTTGTTGTTTCTGGCAGAGCACTGCTTGTTAAAATGTCTCCCTGTAAACTTTGACCTGAATAAAGCGTGTGTTTCTTCTTCTTCTCCTCTCTTATCTGCAGGGTGGGGTCGGCTGACAGGAAATGAGAGGGGGGGGGGGGGGTCTGTTATCCAAACAAAAGCAGGAATCAGCAGAAACTTCTTTCCCGTCTTCAGAGAGAGAAGCAGAGCGTGGAAAACTCTGAGGAGCTGCAGAGTTTCTGAGAGGAAGGAGTGCTGTTTCTGATGACACTAACACTGCAGCACATGAGACAAACTTACATTACAACTGGTTTTATTTACAGTTAGGTTTTCACTTGCACCGTGTGAAATGTTCCTTAGTGTTTGGTGCAGTAATTAAGGAAAGATAAATGAAAGTAAAAAGTTGCCACTGTAGATAGAAAACAATGAATGATCCAACAAAGGCTCTAAAATGGGTTTGGTTGTAAATGCACGACATCTGACGGAGGTCGGGGTGCACAGATATTTAAATTCCTGTGTTTTTCAGATCTGACCTTCTTTTAGTAAGCCTTGTTAGACGCGTTTATACAAAGCGACTTACGATTCAATACTGTGGACAATCCCTGCCCCTGAACAGGTGGGTTTGGAGGAGGGTCTTGAATGTGGCGATTGTGTCCGATGTGTGATGGAGATCCAGTCTTAGAGCAGTGCAGCTAAAAGCCCCCATGGCCCCGAGGCTTCACACTATGATTTGTGTTACGTTGTTGTTTTTCTATTATTTTTTAGGGTAGCTTATTTGTTGTTGTTGTTGTTGTTGTTGTTGTTGTTGTTGTTTCTAATCTCTAATAGTTGAGTTGAGCTCATAGGACTTGATTCCCTTATAATAATCGGCACCTTCTTGAGTTCTTGAGTGGAGGAACGGGTAATAACATCATCAGGTGGGCCCCCTCCTTCCTCAAAAAGCTAAAGTACACACATCCTTAACTCAAGTAGAAGTACACACATCCTTAACTCAAGTAGAAGTACACACATCCTTTACTCAAGTAGAAGTACACACATCCTGTACTCAAGTAGAAGTACACACATCCTTAACTCAAGTAGAAGTACACACATCCTGTACTCAAGTAGAAGTACACACATCCTTAACTCAAGTAGAAGTACACACATCCTGTACTCAAGTAGAAGTACACACATCCTGTACTCAAGTAGAAGTACACACATCCTGTACTCAAGTAGAAGTACACACATCCTTAACTCAAGTAGAAGTACACACATCCTGTACTCAAGTAGAAGTACACACATCCTGTACTCAAGTAGAAGTACACACATCCTTTACTCAAGTAGAAGTACACACATCCTTTACTCAAGTAGAAGTACACACATCCTTTACTCAAGTAGAAGTACACACATTCTTTACTCAAGTAGAAGTACAGATACTCGTGTTTAAAAATACTCTGGTAAAAGTAGAAGTACTGACTAAACTTCTTTACTCAAGTCAAAGTAAAGAGGGCTTTGAAATGTACTTCAGTAAAAAGTACCCATAACTAGCAGCTGCTTTAAAGAGTACCTGACCTCCCTTTATATTAATAGAACAATAATGTCATTGTTAGCTAATGAATGTTTCCATGCTGAACAACGGCAACATGACAACGTTTTCATTGGTCCCTCTTCTTTAGAGAAGACCAGGAAATGATGGATACACGGATCGTGTTCAAATCAATAGGCACGCAATGACTCTAAATAATAATGATCACGCCACCAAACACACATTCAAACTAAAGGAACCAGCCTGTTTGGGAAATGTGAGAAGTAGAAAGTACAGGTATTTGTGTTCAACATGTGAGAAGTAGAAAGTACAGGTATTTGGGTTCAACATGTGAGAAGTAGAAAGTACAGGTATTTGTGTTCAACATGTAAGAAGTAGAAAGTACAGGTATTTGTGTTCAAAATGTAAGAAGTAGAAAGTACAGGTATTTGTGTTCAACATGTAAGAAGTAGAAAGTACAGGTATTAGTGTTCAACATGTAAGAAGTAGAAAGTACAGGTATTTGTGTTCAACATGTGAGAAGTAGAAAGTACAGGTATTTGAGTTCAACATGTAAGAAGTAGAAAGTACAGGTATTTGTGTTCAACATGTAAGAAGTAGAAAGTACAGGTGTTTGTGTTCAACATGTAAGAAGTAGAAAGTACAGGTATTTGTGTTCAACATGTAAGAAGTAGAAAGTACAGGTATTTGTGTTCAACATGTAAGAAGTAGAAAGTACAGGTATTTGTGTTCAACATGTAAGAAGTAGAAAGTACAGGTATTTGTGTTCAACATGTAAGAAGTAGAAAGTACAGGTATTTGTGTTCAACATGTAAGAAGTAGAAAGTACAGGTATTTGTGTTCAAAATGTAAGAAGTAGAAAGTACAGGTATTTGTGTTCAACATGTAAGAAGTAGAAAGTACAGGTATTTGTGTTCAACATGTAAGAAGTAGAAAGTACAGGTATTTGTGTTCAACATGTAAGAAGTAGAAAGTACAGGTATTTGTGTTCAACATGTAAGAAGTAGAAAGTACAGGTATTTGGGTTCAACATGTAAGAAGTAGAAAGTACAGGTATTTGTGTTCAACATGTAAGAAGTAGAAAGTACAGGTATTTGTGTTCAACATGTAAGAAGTAGAAAGTACAGGTATTTGGGTTCAACATGTAAGAAGTAGAAAGTACAGGTATTTGTGTTCAAAATGTAAGAAGTAGAAAGTACAGGTATTTGTGTTCAACATGTAAGAAGTAGAAAGTACAGGTATTTGTGTTAGAAATGTAAGAAGTAGAAAGTACAGGTATTTGTGTTCAAAATGCAAAAAGTCAAGGTAAAAAGTCGTCAGATAAATAAGTAGTGGAGTAAAGCACTGATACCAGAAACATGTACTTAAGTACAATAACGAAGTTACACTCTAACCCTGCGTTTTACTCCTCCTTGTGGTGCGGCCTTCGAGCCAGTCGTCACACTATAGCAATACGTGACATTAAGACAGTTCAAAGACACTTTAGAGAGAAATATAGCGATAGTAATAATGACTGTTTACCAGATGGCGATGCAGATCTCGTCAGTACTGGAGCAGAAGGAGGTCAGAGAGCAGTTACTGAAGCAGACGCTGTCCTTACACACCGGAGACGAAGCCTCACACCACTTACACAGGTTGAAGCTCAGGTGAGTGAAGCCGGACACACCTGGGGGAGAGACAGGAAGTAGTGAGACCTGGAGGAACAAACAGGAAGTACTGAAACCTGGAGGAACAAACAGGAAGTACTGAGACCTGGAGGAACAAACAGGAAGTACTGAGACCTGGGTTGCGGTCGAATAGTCCAAAAATCAGCTCCTAAGTTCTAACCCTATCATCTATTCCTTGACCTCTGAGTGAAAGGTCACGGGGTTAAGGGATAGTGGATAGGAGAATTCAAAAGGACTTAGGAGAAGAGACTGCGGTACTTTAGAGAATCGACTGCACTTTCACTATCCGACGTGTTTATGATGCGCCAGCGGAGGTCATCAATGTGCGCCTGCTGCTGTGGGGAAACTATGGAAACTACAGTTTTCTATACAGCGGACTACAACATGGATGTTTAATAAGAACGAGGGACTACTGTAAACTCATCTAGAGACTCTGCACCGTGCTCTGATGCTGTTATGCTTTATGAACGGGGACAACAGAGAAACATATTCTTCATGACCAAAGTTGGAATTGAAATAAAAAAGGAAAGTGAAACTTATGCTCGTCACCCTCTCCCTCCGGTCCACATTAATACAAATGATCCCAATACGTATGATTGTATGAAAAGATCTTCAAATCAATACAAATGTATTTATTATAAACGTTAGTCCTTAACATCTATCACTGTGTATATCACCATTCAAACATCTTTTAAAAGTTGAACAAACCCCACACAGCT
Source organism: Trematomus bernacchii (assembly GCF_902827165.1). NCBI lineage: Eukaryota > Metazoa > Chordata > Actinopteri > Perciformes > Nototheniidae > Trematomus > Trematomus bernacchii. The sequence goes on from NW_022988019.1 coordinate 22,999, forward strand.
CAGTAAAGACTGTGAAATGTTGACTTTATTTGATCATTTCAGTAAAAACTAACGTTCATATTTCTCTTTTTGATTATAATACTGATGAACGTTCAAAACAAAGCACTTTGGCAACTTACCACATACGTTTTAAAAAGCTTAATAAGCACCGTAACTTTCATGATATCATTTCTCGGTCATAATCGGTTGTTTCCGTGAACGGCCGACTGTTGTGTGACGGCAAATGCTGCGGCCGCAAGGCATTGTGGGACAGCATTTTCTCCTCTCCTTTCGTAAAGGGAGGTCCAGTGGTTCCTAGGCTAAAGGAGGTTATAAAGGAAGTTTGAAACCTCCTTTCCTTTCATCTAGAGAATTGGAACGGCACTTATCATGGCTGCCACTGAGGGACTTCCGGGTCATTTCACTCCGTTAGGAAGGTTCCTAAGCTAAATGGACTATTCGACTTCAGCCCAGGTGGAACAAACAGGAAGTACTGAAGCTGCTGAAACTGAACTGAAGGAGCCTCCTGTAGAGTGTTCTAGGTGTTGTTTTGTTTATTTTAACTATAGTAATACGTGACAAAGACGCAGCGTAGAAAGAAATATAGCAAGTAAATATGAAGCTGGACACACCTGGAGGAACAAACAGGAAGTACTGAAGTGCTGAAACCCACCTCTTCTCCTCAGCATTTTGACATCTTGTAGATTGTTGCTTTTAAATTGTCTTTTATTTTTACTTGTACTTGTTTTGTGAGCTGAGCTTTGTGTGATTTGTGTTTGTTTGTTAGACTGTACAGCACTTTGGTCTGCAGGTTTTAAAGTGCTTCATAAATATAGCTGTATTGTAAGAGACAGTTTAACCTGTTAAGCCCTAGAGCCCCCTGTACAGGGGGCAGTGGGGTGTTTTTTCACAAAACTGTGTCTCAGGTCTTCTTAATATTTAAAAACCTATTAATGTGTCATACCCATTTAACGGGAAGAAACTCAGCTAACTGACAATACAAACCATTTTTACCGAAACAAAACACAAGTCTCACAAGGAGCGTCTAAATGAGCCCTGAGCGAAAAAATGCTAACACTTACCACAGAACTCAAGGTAAAAATACCCTTATTACTTATCGTAACTGCAAAATCAAGATATCAAATTAAAGCTGAGATTCCACAAATTCTATAGGTATAAGTATCATCACTGAGCGATCAGAACTCGTGACAGGGGAAGCAAACACAGACGTCACAACACGTGAATTACGGAACATTCACGGGAAATCGTCTCAAATTAGATCAATAGTTGTGTTCAATGGCATTAAAATGATAAAAACGCCGCTGAAGGTTAATCCATAGGTTAATCCATAGGTTAATCCATAGGTTAATCCATAGGTTAATCCATAGGTTAATCCATAGGTTAATCCAATGTGTCTGTGTCACTTTGAAAGGATTACTGATAATCCATCATTGCATTTTTATGTAAAAAACGGAGATTTCATATTATTTTTATTTTTATAAATCTCTCTAAAGAGGTCAAATGTCACTTGTGTTGCATCAATCTTGATACAGGGTACTTATTATATGTTGTAGTTTGGATTCCTAAAGCTTTTAGTCTACCATCCCATCATTCAAGGGTGGTTTTCACTATAAGTAATGGTTTTTTTTTAGGCGGAGGTAAGAATTTACCTTTTTTTACTATGTTCCATCTGAATTTACTCTGACTGAGAAACATCTATATTGATTCTGACACTTCTACATCCAACTCACAGATGTAACCTTGCTTTGAGAAAAAAGATTATTAATTTAACCCTTTTAGAAGTGAAGTTATAGTCATTTGTTCTGGGCATGTCATTTTCGAGCCTGAAACCTGAAAAACAGGCTCCTTCTTAACAGGTTAAGAAGGAGCCTTGTTCTTCTTCTGTGATGTTCTTTAGGTTTTAGTGCATGTAAATGGTCTGCAAAGGCTAAAATCCTTGTGTTCCCTCCAAAAAGTTGTATTATTTAGAAAAAAAAGGTTAAAATATTCCAAGAATAAAAGC
>NW_022988019.1:30000-54613 GCF_902827165.1 Trematomus bernacchii
GAAACCAGAGCCCAGTCTGCTCTGATTGGTCAGCTGGCCGGCTCGGCTGTTCATTTTCTTAATGAAGTATTTCAAAAAATAAATCTCCAATTGTTTGACTTCCTTTGAAGTACTTGAAGTAAAGGTACAAACCAAGCAGTCAAATGTAGTAAAAGTACTGACTGAGCAGTAATGTTAAGTTTAAGTACTTAAAGTTAAAGTATTTAAAGGAAAAGTACCAGTTGTTTAGTGTACTTTGTGCACACTACAGAATTGTACACACAGCATGAAGCTGATAATACTTTTACTACTCAGCCTTTGTAATATGTGAAGGACTTTTACTGATCTGAAGTACTTTGTTGTATTAGTACGTTTACTTTGAGTATTATTTACCCAGAATTTACTATGATTTTTTTCAAATGTAATCTGCTTTCTTTCTTTGAATATTTGAGCCTTTTTTTGTCTAAATATTACAACTTTCCAAGGGATTGTATCCTCTGCAGACCATTGACATGCACTAAACCCATAGAACTACAGGAGAGGGACACCACACAGAAAGCAGATGAGGGCCTCTTCAAACATCACCTCTGTCTCTGTCTCGTCTTCATCAGTCGACTCTCAGTCCTTCACCTTTAACCTTTAATGTCCAGTCTGTCAAAGTGTAGAACCTGCAGCTCTGAAGTCGACCTCACATCGCCATATAAAGACAAAACCTTTGATTCCTGTTTCTGAGGTTCACGTGTCACTTCCTTCCTCGTAGATTTGAATATCTGCACTTCTGTCTTCGCTGTCGCCGAGCAGAGAAGAGAGCAGCGCGGACGCAGAGCAACACACACTCTTTCCTCTGCACGACACACACCTGCAGACGCCTCGATCTACAGGTAACTACACACACACACACACACACACACACACACACACACACACACACACACACACACACACACACACACACACACACACACACACACACACACACACACACACACGCTGTGTGGAGATGAGATCAAAAGTCGGGTACGAATGGCAGAATTATGGTAAAAAGGTTGAAATGATGTCAAAACGTGTGGAAAATATGAGATAAAAGTAGAAAAGTAAGATTTAAAGTCACTCGTGAGATAAATAGACGGGAGAAATGGCAAAATGAGGAGATGGGAAGTTTAAATGATGGTTTGGAAAGTCCTAGTTGTGAGAATAAATGCACACTATGAGGTAGAAAGTCATGATGATGGTATAAAGTAGGACAGAGAATAGTATATATCTCTCAATAAATCACGTGGTCTCTAAAGAGTCTCAGTGTCTCAGAGCTGAGGTCTTTACATGTCCAAAGATATTCATGATAAAGACATTTTAGCTGAAAAAGTACTTTCAAAACAGTATTTTTCGTTGCTTGTTTTAATACCTTTACAAACTGCAGAGTATTCTGTAAAAAACGTCCTCATAAACCAACACAACTCTTTCAACAAACATTTTCCATTTACTTCTACTTCTACTTCTACTCCACTACGTCTATGAACTAATGCATTATTTGTTAAGGCTTTAGTGACTCTCCAGATTGACCTGTTTAAGGTACAACATAGTGACATTAATGTGTGTATTAAAACTCGTGTACAGCAGTAAAACATATCACATAGAGAGGCCTTTTTCTGCAGTATGAGTTCTTAGAAATATATATATGTACTTCTACTTGTAATGGAGTATTTTTAAAGCTAACTTTGACTTCTTCCACTACCGATCATTATCCAGAAACGTAATAAATATGATTCTGAAAACGACCTTTAGGCGTAACGAGTACTTTTGGTACTTCAACTTTAATTTGATGCTGATACTTTTGTACTTGTATTCCTAGACTATGGTACTTACACTCTTCCTTAAGTACAAGATGTGAGTACTTCTACTACTTCTTTTACACTAAAAACATGTGTTGTGTTAAAAGGATATATATATAGCATCTACTCAGAAGTACACGATGTATCCACAATGATGAATTACAGCATTAAACATCTCTAATGTGTGTTTTTCTAACAATAAAACCGACTACTCTAGTGTTCTGTAATATTACACATATGAACGAGTACTTTTAATAAAACTCTTGTACTTTTCTTTAAGTTCTATTTTACTCAACTGAGTACTTTTAAAATGTAGTATTGTTATTTTAACCTCAGTAAGAAATCCGAGTACTTCTTCTTCAACCTCGGTCATTTTAAACGTTTATTTTAAAACAGCAGCTTTCGTGAGCGCGAGGCCTTCAGGGGCGAGAGGAAGTTAAAGCTCTGCAGAAACTGAAGTTTGAACAGGAAGTTGTGGTTAGCTTCTCTTCAACTGCACAAAAACTAAAACTCCTCTGACATCACGGGCTGTTTCCAGCTCTCAGGGAAATGTAAGTTAATGTTAGAACTGTAGAGCAGGGTCTCCAGCACGGGCTCAGGGTCTCCAGCACGGGCTCAGGGTCTCCAGCACGGGCTCAGGGTCTCCAGCACGGGCTCAGGGTCTCCAGCACGGGCTCAGGGTCTCCAGCACGGGCTCAGGGTCTCCAGCACGGGCTCATTGTGCACATGTTGGGCAATTAGCACAGTTAGCATTAGCTGCGTTTCTTAGCATCTGCAGGCAAAAGCTAAAAAAATGGCTTGGCCGATTTGGACAGTTTTAGAGAGGTTTCGGGGGTTATTGAGGAAGCTGAATCCATTTCTGACCTTTCTAGGATCATAAAGAGACGTTTTAACCAGAAAGTGGCCATCTTTATTCTCTCTGTGGGCTGGGTTTGATTCATTTTGGGTCCATTTTAACGTTTCTAGGGACAAAATATTAGCATTTTTGATCCTGAAAATGGCAGAAATTGATACAACATCCTCAATAACCTGAAAAACCACACCAAATATTTTACTGTAAAAATACAATACATAGTAAGATAAAAAAAAGCAACCATAACTCAATTAAGAGTAGATACCAACAATAAAATGATAAAATAACATGTTAAATAAATGCCATCATTATTGTAACGAAAGTGTATTTCTTTTGCCAAATTTCTTCTACTTTTCCCCGTTAATGACCTCAGAGTAAATTTAAATGTCATTCAATGCGTCATCTTAGCCTCAGTCTTCTTAAAGGTGATGTGAAGACTGTGGTTTAAAAGCATTACACACACACACACAAACACACACACACACACACACACACACACACACACACAGGCACACACACACACACCTCTTTCTTCACATCCTCCCGCTTCTCTCTAGCTCCTAAAAAGGATGTGACTGTGTTAATCGGACTGAAATAAGGCGTCATGTGATCACTTCTCAGAAACACTTCCTCTTCTGCAGATCTTTCCTTTCTGAACAAACACCATGTTGACTGAAACTCATTTAAATGCATTTATATTTAAATATAGATTTCATTTACACTTCCAGTTTCTGCTGTGGGGAAATGTGACTTCTCGTTTTGGACCAAACTGGACAAAATGAAGTCTGTTGTCTTCAAAAAAGTGTTTTTATTTATTCATATTTAATTCCACGATTAATTGGAACAAAAATGAAAGTGTTGAGTTTATGTTTTTACTTTACAGTTATATAAAAATACAATTCTGCAACAATTTATACGAGAAAATTAACAAGTAACGGATAAATAATTCATATTTAAATGTCAAATCAAACTGAGTGTGTGTGTGTGTGTGTGTGTGTGTGTGTGTGTGTGTGTGTGTGTGTGTGTGTGTGTGTGTGTGTGTGTGTGTGTGTGTGTGTGTGTGTGTGTGTGTGTGTGTGTGTGTGTGTGTGTGTAAGATAAGAGATCAGATCAGAAGTACTTTATGATCCCGATGTGGGACATGTTGGTGTTGCAGCTGAAACACAAATAACAATAGAAAAGACTGGAAATAAGCGAAAGCAGGAAAACTACATGTTGAATTAAATACGTGAGAGAGATGGAATATTAAATATGAAACTGAATATATAAATGAGTGATTTAAGGAACAAATGAAGCGTGTTCTTTTGGATAAGATATTGGGCTAAAGTTGACTTTGACTGTTACTCTCCCCCTGGAGCTCAGATGGAAACAAAGAGAGGCTTGTGTGTGCTCATCAGAAGAGGAAGAGGAAGTGTGAACCTCCTCTTCCTCTTCCTCTGGTGTTAATGTTTCTCTCTCTTCAGCTTCAGGTTCCTAAGATGAGCAACCCGACCCCCATCAGCCCGGAGGAGCAGGAGGAGCTGAGAGAAGCCTTCGCCAAGATCGGTACGTCCAACATTTAACATTTAACATTCAACATTTAACATTCAACATTCAACATTCAACATTCAACATTCAACATTCAACATTCAACATTCAACAGGAACATGCAACAAACAGGCAACACAACAGGCAACAGTGAAACACAACAAACAGGGAACAGGCAACAGGGAACAGGAACAGGCAACAGGCAACAGGGAACAGGAACAGGGAACAGCAACAGGGAACAGGGAACATGGGAACAGGCAACAGTGGACAGCAACAGGCAACAGGGAACATGGGAACAGGCAACATTTAACAGAACAGGCATTTAACATTCAACATTCAACATTTAACATTCAACATTTAACATTCAACATTTAACATTTAACATTCAACATTTAACATTCAACATTCAACATTCAACATTCAACATTTAACATTTAACATTCAACATTTAACATTCAACATTTAAAATTCAACATTTAACATTTAACATTCAACATTTAACATTCAACATTTAACATTTAACATTTAACATTCAACATTTAACATTTAACATTCAACATTCAACATTTAACATTTAACATTCAACATTTAACATTCAACATTCAACACTTAACATTTAACATTTAACATTTAACATTTAACATTTAACATTTAACATTTAACATTCAACATTTAACAATCAACACTTAACACTTAACACTTAACACTTAACACTTAACATTTAACATTTAACATTTAACATTTAACATTTAACATTTAACATTTAACAATCAACACTTAACATTTAACACTTAACACTTAACACTTAACACTTAACATTAACATTTAACATTTAACATTCAACATTTAACATTCAACATTTAACATTCAACATTTAACATTCAACATTTAACATTTAACATTCAACATTTAACATTCAACATTCAACATTCAACATTCAACATTTAACATTTAACATTCAACATTTAACATTCAACATTTAACATTTAACATTTAACATTTAACATTCAACATTTAACATTCAACATTTAACATTTAACATTTAACATTCAACATTTAACATTTAACATTCAACATTAACATTTAACATTTAACATTCAACATTTACATTCAAATTCAACACTTAACATTTAACATTTAACATTTAACATTTAACATTTAACATTTAACATTTAACATTCAACATTTAACAATCAACACTTAACACTTAACACTTAACACTTAACATTTAACATTTAACATTTAACATTTAACATTTAACATTTAACATTTAACAATCAACACTTAACATTTAACACTTAACACTTAACACTTAACACTTAACACTTAACACTTAACATTTAACATTTAACATTCAACATTTAACATTCAACATTTAACATTTAACATTTAACATTCAACATTCAACATTCAACATTTAACATTTAACATTCAACATTTAACATTTAACATTCAACATTTAACATTCAACATTTAACATTTAACATTCAACATTTAACATTCAACATTCAACATTCAACATTTCAACATTTAACATTTAACATTCAACATTTAACATTTAACATTTAACATTTAACATTCAACATTTAACATTCAACATTTAACATTTAACATTTAACATTCAACATTTAACATTTAACATTTAACATTTAACATTTAACATTCAACATTTAACATTTAACATTTAACATTTAACATTTAACACTTCCAATCAAATCAAAATGTATTAAAGCCCCAAATCTCAAGAAAGGCCTCAAAGGGCTGCTCAGAGCAAACAAGAGCAAAGACTAAAACTAAATACTAACGTCATAGCATAACAATTATAAAAACATTATACAACATTTGTGACATTGGGCTATAAATAAACATTGATTGATTGATTGATTGATTGATTGAAAAACATTGAGTTGTAATGTTGTTTGAGCTACATCTCATACGTGTGTGTTCAGCTGTTATTCCAGTTGTGTTTAAAGAGCTCTTTCAGTGAGTTTCAGGAGAAGCTGTTTGAGTTTTAATGTTGTCTCCATTACGTGTAAACTACATCTCATGAGAGCTTCTTTTTCTCCTGCAGATGTGGATAATAACGGCTTCATCAGTAAGGACGAGCTGACGGAGCTGTTCAGAGCCGCCAACCTGCCGCTGCCGGGGTACAGAGTGAGGGAGATCGTCCAGGAGCTCACCGTGTCCTCAGAACAGCTCACCCTGCCCCAGTTCACCCAGGTGAGAGAGTACACACATCCTGTACTACAGTAGAAGTACACACATCCTGTACTACAGTAGAAGTACACACATCCTGTACTCAAGTAGAAGTACACACATCCTGTACTCAAGTAGAAGTACACACATCCTTTACTCAAGTAGAAGTACACACATCCTGTACTCAAGTAGAAGTACACACATCCTGTACTACAGTAGAAGTACACACATCCTGTACTACAGTAGAAGTACACACATCCTGTACTACAGTAGAAGTACACACATCCTGTACTCAAGTAGAAGTACACACATCCTGTACTCAAGTAGAAGTACACACATCCTTTACTCAAGTAGAAGTACACACATCCTGTACTCAAGTAGAAGTACACACATCCTGTACTACAGTAGAAGTACACACATCCTGTACTACAGTAGAAGTACACACATCCTGTACTCAAGTAGAAGTACACACATCCTGTACTACAGTAGAAGTACACACATCCTCTACTCAAGTAGAAGTACACACATCCTGTACTACAGTAGAAGTACACACATCCTGTACTCAAGTAGAAGTACACACATCCTGTACTCAAGTAGAAGTACACACATCCTGTACTCAAGTAGAAGTACACACATCCTTTACTCAAGTAGAAGTACACACATCCTTTACTCAAGTAGAAGTACACACATCCTGTACTCAAGTAGAAGTACACACATCCTTTACTCAAGTAGAAGTACAGATACTTGTGTTTAAAAATACTCTGGTGAAAGTAGAAGTACTGACTAAACTTCTTTACTCAAGTCAAAGTAAAGAGGCTTTGAAATGGACTTCAGTAAAAAGTACCCATAACTAGCAGCTGTTTTAAAGAGTACCTGACCTCCCTTTATATTAATAGAACAATAATGTCATTGTTAGCTAATGAATGTTTCCATGCTGAACAACGGCAACATGACAACGTTTTCATTGGTCCCTCTTCTTTAGAGAAGACCAGGAAATGATGGATACACGGATCGTGTTCAAATCAATAGGCACGCAATGACTCTAAATAATAATGATCACGCCACCAAACACACATTCAAACTAAAGGAACCAGCCTGTTTGGAAAATGTGAGAAGTAGAAAGTACAGGTATTTGTGTTCAACATGTGAGAAGTAGAAAGTACAGGTATTTGAGTTCAACATGTAAGAAGTAGAAAGTACAGGTATTTGAGTTCAACATGTAAGAAGTAGAAAGTACAGGTATTTGGGTTCAACATGTAAGAAGTAGAAAGTACAGGTATTTGGGTTCAACATGTAAGAAGTAGAAAGTACAGGTATTTGAGTTCAACATGTAAGAAGTAGAAAGTACAGGTATTTGGGTTCAACATGTAAGAAGTAGAAAGTACAGGTATTTGGGTTCAACATGTAAGAAGTAGAAAGTACAGGTATTTGTGTTCAACATGTAAGAAGTAGAAAGTACAGGTATTTGTGTTCAACATGTAAGAAGTAGAAAGTACAGGTATTTGGGTTCAACATGTAAGAAGTAGAAAGTACAGGTATTTGTGTTCAACATGTGAGAAGTAGAAAGTACAGGTATTTGGGTTCAACATGTAAGAAGTAGAAAGTACAGGTATTTGTGTTCAACATGTAAGAAGTAGAAAGTACAGGTATTTGGGTTCAACATGTAAGAAGTAGAAAGTACAGGTATTTGAGTTCAACATGTAAGAAGTAGAAAGTACAGGTATTTGGGTTCAAAATGTAAGAAGTAGAAAGTACAGGTATTTGGGTTCAACATGTAAGAAGTAGAAAGTACAGGTATTTGGGTTCAACATGTAAGAAGTCAAAGTAAAAAGTGGTCAGAAAAATAAGTAGTGGAGTAAAGTACTGATACCAGAAACATGTACTTAAGTACAGTAACAAAGTATTTTTACTCCAATCACAAAAAATGCCTCAAAGGGCTGTACAAAGCAAACAAGCGTCATAGCATACAAATGATAAAAACAGTTATAACATTATACATCAACATTAGTATTGCCATGTGATAAAAGCATGAGACTGAAGTGATGCTCATGAAGATGGGAACTAGGTGATGGACGCTAGTTGAAGAGGAAGACAGATGAGGCTTTGAGTTTGCTTTTGAAGCAATCAACGGAAATTGCTTTGGATCTCAAATGGAAGACGATTCCAAAGGAGAGGTGCTGAATAGGCGCTTTCACACCAAGTACTTTGCCGTACTTAGTTCCCAGTACTTAGTTAATCAGAACTCTTTAGTTCTCATGAACTAAGTACAGATCGCGTTCACACCGGAATAAGTCCCTGAGGGAGGATTAGGCAAATGAAGCCGCTGACGTCACTTCTTCTTCTTCTGTTTTGGGTTTACTGGCAGGCCGCAAACAACTTCACGGCGTATACTGCCACCCGGAGTCCCCGGCCGGAAGTCCCCGGAGTTGGGGACTGGCTTCAGAGTAAATCGCCAGAACGTCGACACCTCCTCATCTCCACCGCTCCCATGTTTTCTTTTGTGTTGCCATAAGTTAGTCTCTCTGCGTTTCTGCGCTGGGCGAATGCTAATGCTAATAATGCTAATGCGAGCAAAGAAAATGGCGGCTTCACAAAACCTTTTGGGAGTTTTACGGGGCGTGGTTTGCAATGCGCCCAGCCAATCAGAAATAGGAACCTTTTTCTCCCACGAAAGTACCTGCTCTCTAGCAGAGACGGAAAAGGTTCTCATCAGAGAACAGAGAGCAGGGTGCAAATAAAATGCTAAATAAAACAGTACACGGACATATTAAACAAAGAGTCAACCACGCGTTCATTTAATAACAATTAAACACATCTATTGTAAAAAGTAGCAGAATTATAAAAAAGTATGTGAACATAAACAAGTACTGAAGTAGCAGCCAACATGTATGCATGGTAAAAGTAAAGTATATACAGTATGGCGTTTGTTATATATTTAAACATGTGTATTCTCCCCCTCCAGATAGTGCACGGGCTGAAGAGCAGCGACGTGGCCAAGACCTTCCGGAAAGCCATCAATAAGAAAGAGGGACTCAGGAACGTGGCGGGAACGTCGGAGCAGTCGGGAACACAGCACTCTTACTCAGGTACTAAACATATTATTGATATTCACATTTTCTATATTTAAACTATGCAAGATTTTCAGCAAAACAAACATACGTGCACACAATGACGAATGTGTGGTCCTCATAAGTACAGCAAAACAAACATACGTACACACAATGACGAATGTGTGGTTCTCATAAGTACAGCAAAACAAACATACGTACACACAATGACGAATGTTTGGTCCTCATAAGTACAGCAAAACAAACACACCAAGACACATACATTTACAAAAACACACGGAAACACACAGAAACTATGGGAGATTTGTATTCAATAGCGATAAAATATATGAAAGCCAGAATGCAAAACTTAAAATAATAAACAACACATTTAAAATCAAGGAAACTACATGTTACTCAAATGAAATCAAGGCTGTGGATTTTCTATCTTGGTAGCAGCCATTAGTAACATAAAAACAAATCAAATAGAATAGAAAGAGTGCAATCAGAGTCTATATTACTATTCGATTTGATTTGTTTTAATTTGTATTTACTTGCACTATTGTATCTGTTGTATTGTGTTGCTCTGTTGGAGGAGCCTGTGACCTCAGATTTCCATTGACATAACTACACAGTAGAATGACAATAAAAGCCTTGAAACCTTGCAATAGAGTATATATTTAGGAGTTGCTTTGACTGTGGTTTGTTTCCCGTGCAGAGGAGGAGAAGGTGGCGTTTGTGAACTGGATCAATAAAGCTCTGGAGAAAGATGCTGACTGTAAACACGTCCTGCCGATGGACCCCCACACCGACGACCTGTTCACCGCCATGGGGGACGGCATCGTGCTCTGGTACAACGCGCAATCAATCAGAAACAGAAAGAGACCTTTGTTTTTCCCACAGAGGAGACGTTATATTGTGACAGCAAAAGTAAAGAGGCTAAGTGTTAATAAAGAGGCATTCAATATTAGAGAAAGAAAAGTACCGATCCAGAAGGACATCAATAAATACAGCATTTTCTAAATTCTAACCATGAAGTTGTAGTTTGTTGTAAAACTTCCAAAGTTCACTGAAAACACTGAAGCATTGACTTTAATTAAATGTCAACATATTTCACACAACTGTATCAGTTTAGTTGAAGGCAATAATATTAAGTTTAACGTAATGTTATTGCTTTGAACTAACCTGAACTGGTTTTGTGAAATATATTAACATAATACATTTAATTAAAGAAAAAGAGTTTAAAAAGATCATCAAAATGTAATCAAGCCATTAAACCATACGTGTGTTCTAGGTTGTGTTTCTCTCTGTTAATGTGTGTTCATATTAAAATGTTTTCTTGTCAGTAAGATGATCAACCTGTCCGTCCCCGACACCATCGACGAGAGGACGATCAACAAGAAGAAACTCACTCCCTTCACCATCCAGGTAACACACACACTCTCAGGTAACACACACACTCTCAGGTAACACACACACTCTCAGGTAACACACACCATCCAGGTAACACACACACTCTCAGGTAACACACACCATCCAGGTAACACACACCATCCAGGTAACACACACCATCCAGGTAACACACACTATCCAGGTAACACACACACTCTCAGGTAACACACACCATCCAGGTAACACACACCATCCAGGTAACACACACCATCCAGGTAACACACACTATCCAGGTAACACACACACTCTCAGGTAACACACACCATCCAGGTAACACACACCATCCAGGTAACACACACTATCCAGGTAACACACACTATCCAGTTAACACACACCATCCAGGTAACACACACCATCCAGGTAACACACACTTTCAGGTAACACACACTTTCAGGTAACACGCACTATCCAGTTAACACACACCATCCAGGTAACACACACCATCCAGGTAACACACACCATCCAGGTAACACACACCATCCAGGTAACACACACACTCTCAGGTAACACACACCATCCAGGTAACACACACCATCCAGGTAACACACACACTCTCAGGTAACACACACCATCCAGGTAACACACACACTCTCAGGTAACACACACCATCCAGGTAACACACACACTCTCAGGTAACACACACCATCCAGGTAACACACACCATCCAGGTAACACACACCATCCAGGTAACACACACCATCCAGGTAACACACACTTTCATATAGAAACTCACTCCCTTCACCATCCAGGTAACTTTCATATATAAATATATATATATATTCATTTAGTTTGTTAGCACGTCCATCAGCTCCTGCATTACAGCAGATATCCGTTATAATTACTAGAAACCTTTAAAAGCATCCAAATATAAAAGTAATCTCATTACTTTTGGATTACCTCAATATCAAATGCAATGCAAATAAATCCAAGAGAAAATAAATATCAATAAGATGTTTTTGAGTGAAGTGTATTCTGTAAGACACGAGAACAACGTGACCTCAGAGAAGAAGAAGATATTTAGGATCAGAAAGGATTTTATTTATAGAAAACCTGCCGTTCATGAATCAGATTGAGGCTGAACTTCTTCATCAAATCTCAGTTACTAACACAAGGTGTCTGCTGTTTGTTACCGGTTTGATTTAATAACCCTGCTCTTCTATTGACATGTATATAGACTTTTTGCTCTACTTTCTATTCTGTATTTTAGTATTTTAGGGATATATTGCACAGTTATTAATGGCATATATATATAATAATAATAATACATTTCATTGATATAGCACCCTTTAAAAACAACGTCATCTCAAGGTCAATGCTATGAGGAGAAAATAATAAAACAAATCAAATAAAAAGTGATCTAAGGAGCATATTGAATAAAATATGGTCATATAAAAAAAAGGTTAAGAGCATAAAAGGTTAGAATAAAAAATAAATAAAATAAAGGACAGTCAGTGAAACGCGGTGCGAACAGGTTTTCCTCCTGGGAACCGAGGAAAAAATATGTTTTCCGATCTTCTCTATTTTTTATTTCCTACATATTTAGGGTTAAAAAAACATCTTGCAATTTAGACTTTTTTAATTTAATTTGATTTTTAATTGTTACAGTATGTCCACTGTAGAGGGCGTCAGGACCATTTTAGTGTGAAAAGACAGTCACAATGAACAGATAGGCTACGTAACGTATTATGGTTATAGAGTGATATTAACACAAGAATACATTCACCTTTAAAACATGAATAAGTAATTGATCTGAGCATTGCTGTTTATTTGGTCACTAAAACACTAGTTTGGTTTTTGGTGAATCTTTCCAGATCTTCAAAGACCTGTAGTCAATGTACTGTATATATATATATATATATATATATATATATATATATATATATATATATATATATATATATTGCACATTGGTTGGTATTTAACAATTGTTTAGCTTTGTGCATATGACAATAAAACCTTTGAATCTTGGGGTCTCTGATCTGCAGGAGAACCTGAACCTGGCTCTGAACTCGTCGTCGGCCATTGGCTGCCACGTGGTCAACATAGGGGCGGAGGACCTGAAGGAGGGCCGGCAGCACCTGGTCCTGGGTCTGCTGTGGCAGGTCATCAAGATCGGGCTGTTCGCTGACATCGAGCTCAGCAGGAACGAAGGTTAGTATCAATAACAAAGTCAAATACAACTGCAGCACGAACTATAGCCTTAAAAACTCATCAGAATACCTTTACTCGCCCCATAGAGGGTCAATTCACATTGTTACAGTAGGTAAAGAGCCAAAGATAGCTTGAAAATAATTAAGAAGCATGCAGACATCGAGCTTAATATTAATAACAATGTCAAACACAACTGCAGCACGAGGTATAGCCATAAAAACTTAAAAAATGTATGAAATTAGATTCAAAGGTTTTATCATCAGATGCTCAGCAGCTACAGTGTAGAAATGGCAATGAAAATCTTCTGACCTGAGCTCCTCCAACAATGCAACATATATAATAAAATACAAAAATACAAAATACAAAGTAGTGCAAAAAGTCTACACACATGTAAATCAAATCAGAATAACTTTAGCCGCCCCACAGAGGGGAAATGTAAAGTTACAGCAAGTAAAGAGCCAAAGACAGCTTGAAAATAATTAAGAAGCATGCATAAAATATCAAAGATACAAATTGAAATGATAATTTTTTAAATACACATGTAGTACCAGTAAGTGTAGCAGCGGGCGGCTGTGGCTAAGTGGATAGAGTGCTGGACTTCGAATCAGGGGGTAGCAAGTTCGAGTCCCACTGCAGTCAGCATGTCGTTGTGTCCCTGAGACACTTCACCCCAAACTGCTCCTGTGGGGATTGTCCACAGTATTGAGTATGTGAGTCGCTTTGGATAAAAGCGTCTAACAAGTAACATGTCATGTAATGTAGCATGTATACAGTGGTGTGATAGCAGCTAGGTGATAGTATTCACAGTGTAAGTATATATTGAACAGTTATTTACAAAAGTTAAGTTGTCCATCTAAGAGACAGCAGCCAATAATAACAATAATTATGAAGCGCTATATATACAGTATATATTTACACAAGTAGTTTCAGTACACTGATTTGTATCCCTTTGTGTGTGTGTGTGTGTGTGTGTGTGTGTGTGTGTGTGTGTGTGTGTGTGTGTGTGTGTGTGTGTGTAGCTCTGATGGCTCTTCTGCGTGACGGAGAGTCTCTGGAGGATCTGATGAAACTTTCCCCGGAAGAGCTGCTGCTGCGCTGGGCCAACTTCCACCTGGAGGAGGCCGGCTGCAGCAAGATCAACAACTTCAGCTCTGACATCAAGGTACACACACACACACACACACACACACACACACACACACACACGCACACACACACACACACACACACACACGGTATACACACATACGTACATAGTCTTTTGGTATATCTATATTTCATGTGAATAATTTCAATGTTAAAATAATTTTTACACACATTTGTACACAAGCTACCTCTCTTAATATCTGCACAGCTTTCCACTTTTTATATTTTTGTTTACTATTCTGAGTATTTTGTCATATTTGACTGTATATATAGTTTTTGTATATCTATATTTCATGTAAATCATTTTCTATATTTTAATGTTATAATCATTTTTTTTTTTAAATCGTTTTTTTTGGGTAGTTTTTCTTACAATTGATCTTCTTTAACTGTGTTTATGTATGATCCATATATATGTATGTGTAAACCTACTTTGCAATAAACCTGATTCTGAAAACATGTCAGCTGTAGTACAAACATATGTCCTCTAGGGGGAGCCATTACTTTTCTTAAGAGCACTGTTGCAGAAAATATCAAACATTGGGTATTGTTCATCATGAGGCCGTAACAGTATTTTTTGGTGAGGACAAAACAAAAGGTCCTCACAGAATGGGTTATATCTCAATACTTTACACATTTATGAATGTTTGGTCCTCATAAGTATAGCAAAACAAACACACCAAGACACATACATACATTTACATAAACACACAGAAAAGATGGGAGATTTTTATTCAAAAGCTAAATAAATGATAAAAAAGCCAGAATGTACCATTTTAAATAATAAACAAGAAGTGAAAAATCAAGGAAACTACATGACGGATTAAAATATATTGTTTATATTTCTTGTGTTTCAGGACTCGAAGGCGTACTACAACATCCTGAACCAGGTCGCCCCCAAAGGAGACGAGGAGGGGATCCCCCCCATCGCCATCGATGTGTCCGGACTCAGGGTCAGACATGAGATCACACTTTTATTACATGATATCTGTTTATAAACCTCATCCTGATATACTTTTCTATACCTTTTGTTTACTTGTTAATGACATAATATACCATACTACTAAATAATATAAATGTATTGTTTTAATCTTGGCTTTTTTAAACTTGCAATGGCTCCAATACACCGTCATTTAGTCCTGCACTGGAAAAAATGCTGCTCCAAAAACACGTAAAACAAGGTGTTTTCCCTTGAAATAAGTACAAAAGTCTGCCAATAGAACATAATAAGATGGGATATTTAGATAAATCACATCTTATAATTAGCTGGGAGAACTCATTTTGAACTATATTTGACCAGAATCAGGAGATTTTATGTGTTTCATCTGAGATACAACTCAAAATAAGATGATTTGACTTAACAAGATGAAGCATTGTCTAAAAACAAGAGCCGATATCTCACAGCAGTGTTACTTCTGAAGTTATCATGTCTTATATCAGGCGGAGAGACATATTCTGACTAGATATTAGACACAGATACTGGGCAAGATTTAGAGTTTTTGTCGTGTGTGGCAGATATTCGTTATTGTGTTTATAAATATCAGAGAATATCCAAGATTTTTCTTGAAATTTAGATTTTTCTTATATAAAATCTCTCTCTCTGTGCAGTATTTTTTAAAGTGTAAGTGCTCTCACTGCATCCACCTCGGTGCATTATTGGAAATGATAAATATTGTATGTTTTACCCTCTAATCACAAAGTACAAAAATACAAATAAATATATAATACCTAACAATGAAATGAGAAAATAAAACTAATAATAATAATAATAATGTGTAATAATTATCATTTATACACGTCTCAAAGAGGTGATATTAAATGTGTTTTGTTAATAATTTGTTAATAATACATCTCTTTATATAAAGGATATTAAAGCTCTTTGTTGCCCCCTGCAGGAGAAGGAGGACGTTGTTAATTAATAATAAAACATCTGTGTATATAAATGATATTAAAGCTCTTTGCTGCCCCCTACAGGAGAAGGACGATGTGCAGAGAGCGGAGATGATGTTGCAGCAGGCAGACCGGCTCGGCTGCAGACAGTTCGTCATGCCGACAGACGTCGTCCGCGGCAACCCCAAACTCAACCTGGCCTTCGTTGCTAACCTGTTCAACAAATACCCGGCGCTGAAGAAACCCGAGAACGTGGACATCGACTGGAGCTCCATCGAGGGTTCGTTTATCCCCCGTCTGTCTCTGAAAACGCTTCATTTATCTCACCAAAACATATATTAAATAACTGCTAATAAAGATGATTTATTGTCCCACATTAACAGGATCAGACCTCTGGGAAATAATGACAAAATGCATGAAACAAAACAATAACATTTAAAATAATGATAATACAAAAATATTATATAGTCAAATTAGGAATAAATACTTTATAACAAAATGAAAACTAATAAAAAAACTAATAAAAAAACTTAAATTGTAAAAGATAATACAAGTTTAGAAAGTAAAATGTTTATAAATAATAATAATTGTTTTTGTTATGATTATTACTTTCTGTCCTTTTAAAAGATTTACCATATTGGTTATTATATGTATTTAAAATATTTTAGTTTGAATATTTCAGACCGGTCCAGGGGAATAATAATAATAATTTAAAAGCTTTATATACATATTATTATTATTGTTGATGATTCATTTATTTGTTTTCAGATTATTATTATATTATAGTTCATATCAGAACAGAGCGTTTATATTCAGCTTCTCTTCAGTTTTCTGATGTTTCCGGATGTTTTCCAGGTGAGACCCGGGAGGAGCGGACCTTCAGGAACTGGATGAATTCTCTGGGAGTGAATCCTCGAGTGAACCACCTCTACGTGTAAGAAAACAACATATATATATATATACAAGCCATTACTTTTCTTATGAGGACAGTTGCTGAAAATATAAAAACATTGAGTATTGTTCATCTTGAGGCCGTTACAGTATTTTTTGGTGAGGACAAAACTAAAAGTCCTCACAGAATGGGTTATATCTCAATATTTGATCCTCATAAATACAGCAAAACAAACATACATACACACAATGACGAATGTTTGGTCCTCATAAGTATAGCAAAACAAACATATGTACACACAATGACGAATGTTTGGTACTCATAAGTATAGCAAAACAAACATACGTACACACAATGACGAATGTTTGGTCCTCATAAGTATAGCAAAACAAACATACATACACACACAATGACGAATGCTTGGTCCTCATGAGTATAGCAAAACAAACATACGTAAACACAATGACGAATGCTTGGTCCTCATAAGTATAGCAAAACAAACATACGTACACACAATGACGAATGTTTGGTTCTCATAAGTATAGCAAAACAAACATACGTACACACAATGACGAATATTTGGTGCTCATAAGTATAGCAAAACAAACACACCAAGACACATACATACATTTATATAAACAAACGGAAACTATGGGAGATTTTTATTCAATAGCGATATTAAAGATAAATAAATAAAATAGCGAAATAAACATATACATAGTGTCTCTGAACACTGCAAGACATTCAGGCGGAGGACATGGTTTGAAATAGGATAACAAAGGAATGGTACAATTTAAAATTATGTTTTATTGTGACATTTATTGTCAATTCAATTCAATTCAATATTGTATTTTTTAACGACACATTATGCCGTGACTTTTCATCATTTCTATTACTTATTTCTTTTTTTATGACGTATTATGATTGTCTTGTAATTGTTATGACTTACATGACCTTTTACTTTTTGTTTTTGCGTTGTGTTTCAGGGACATTGACGACGCGCTGGTGATCTTCCAGCTGTACGAGAAGATTAAGGTCCCGGTGGATTGGGACAAAGTCAACAAGCCGCCATACTCCAAACTGGGAAGCAACATGAAGAAGGTGACGAAATACAGATACTGAGGATACTGTGCATGCTGAATCTCAACACAATCTAAATGATGTTCTGTACTTTATTTGACGTACTACTATTATCGCTGTTGTACATTTTATACCATTCTTTAACTTTTCCGACTAGTTTTTTTGGTCGACATACATACTATACAATTACTTTTTTTGAAAGAGACATATATGAACTTTTTATGACTTTTTAAATTCCTTTTTCTTACTTACTATACCTATATCTCAAAATCTTCTATTATCTTCTTTTACTTTTTTCCAGATACTATACTAAACTATTTCCGACATACTAAAGTGTGACTTTTTTATTTTCAACTTTTTTTTCTGCTTTCTACAGTTTTTTTTTTTACATTTTATTCTTAACTATATATTTATTTTCCAGAATACTATACTGACTGTATTTAAAACTTCTTTTGAAAATCAATACCTCAACCTTTTGTCTTTTTTTTGACAAAATAACCTTCATTGACTTTTTTCAACTTTTTTTTACATTACTTATTTTTGTACTTTTTTTCAAACATTTTTCAACACGTTTTTTAAATGTTAAAATATTCCTCTAAAATCAAAGAGTGTGTAACTTCAGTGAGAGATAAATCCTCCTGTTTCAGCTGGAGAACTGTAACTACGCGGTGGAGTTGGGGAAGAAGGAGGCCAAGTTCTCTCTGGTCGGCATCGCGGGGCAGGACCTGCACTCCGGGAATCGAAAGCTCACCCTCGCTCTGCTCTGGCAGCTCATGAGGAGGTAACTAAAACTAAAACTCTTTAAACCTTTACCATCAAACAGTTACTACCTCGGTGATCTCTGAACAAATCTCCTACGAAAAGCATCCATTCTCTGGAAGAAAAACAAACACAAAAATCGGGACCAGCTTTTATTTTGAAGGTGTCGTTTACCCTCAGGACCAGCTTTTATTTTGAAGGTGTTGTTTATCCTCAGGACCAGCTTTTATTTTGAAGGTGTTGTTTATCCTCAGTCCCAGCTTTTATTTTGAAGGTGTTGTTTATCCTCAGGACCAGCTTTTATTTTGAAGGTGTTGTTTCCCCTCAGGACCAGCTTTTATTTTGAAGGTGTTGTTTCCCCTCAGGACCAGCTTTTATTTTGAAGGTGTTGTTTCCCCTCAGGACCAGCTTTTATTTTGAAGGTGTTGTTTCCCCTCAGGACCAGCTTTTATTTTGAAGGTGTTGTTTATCCTCAGGACCAGCTTTTATTTTGAAGGTGTTGTTTACCCTCAGGACCAGCTTTTATTTTGAAGGTGTTGTTTACCCTCAGGACCTGCTTTTAGTTTGAAGGTGTGTCTCAGGATGATCTTTTATTTCGGCGGTGTGTCTCCTCGGGATGATCTTTTATTGTGGCGGTGTGTCTCCTCAGGTACACTCTGAACATCCTGGAGGATCTGGGCGACGGTCGTAAAGTGACGGATGACACCATTGTGTGCTGGGTGAACGACGCTCTCAATCAGGCGGGGAAACCCACCATCAGCAGCTTCAAGGTGAACAAACACACACCTGGATATTAATATTATATTTATTTCAAGGAGCTTTTTCTGAAATACCATTACTTTTTCCCAACATTTTTTTACATATTATATTACGACTATTTTAAACTTTTTGTAACTCTTTTGGACATACCTTGACTTTCTTCGACACTATACTTTTCTTTCAACCTTTCTGGACATTTTTACCTTTATTTACTTTTTGGACTTATGACGTTTTTACATTTCATTATAAAAAATAAAAAACATACCAGACTATATTTTACCCTTTTTTCTACAATTTATAATTGTCATGTATGTGTGTGTCTTGGTGTGTTTGTTTTGCTATACTTATGAGGACCACACATTCATCATTGTGTGCATGTTTGTTTTGCTGTATTTATGAGGACCACGTATTGAGATATAACCCGTTCTGTGAGGACTTTTTTTTTAACGTTACGATTTATTTATTTTACTTTCCATATTCCATATGCCTATACTATGACATTTACCTTTTTGACATTTTATCCTTTTTATTAACATACTATACTAGGACTTTTTATTTTTTTTACATTTACGAGATTTCAAAATTGTTTTAACCTTTTTTTTTTTTTACATATGTGACTTTTGTTTTTATTTAAGACATTTTATAAAAAAAATACTTTTTAACAACATGCTTTACTAACTAACCTTTTTTTGTAACTTTATAAAAAACGCTATAGTTTTAAACTTTTTTCTATATTTATATTTACAATTACACATTACCACTCTGTAATCCCCCTCCTCAACCCCTCTCTCTGCTCCTGTGTCTCAGGACGCGTCGATCAGCAGCAGCATGCCGGTCCTGGACCTGATCGACTCCATCCAGCCCGGATCAATCAGATACGACCTGCTGAAGACTGAAGACCTGACGGAGGACGAGAAGCTCAACAACGCAAAGTATACACTTCAGATTCACATTCACAGGAGCACGTTCAGCTGTAGACTGAGACCACTGAGACCACTGAGACCACTGAGACCACAGGAGCACGTTCAGCTGTAGACTGAGACCACTGAGACCACTGAGACCACTGAGACCACAGGAGCACGTTCAGCTGTAGACTGAGACCACTGAGACCACTGAGACCACTGAGACCACAGGAGCACGTTCAGCTGTAGACTGAGACCACAGGAGCACGTTCAGCTGTAGACTGAGACCACTGAGACCACAGGAGCACATTCAGCTGTAGACTGAGACCACTGAGACCACAGGAGCTCGTTCAGCTGTAGACTGAGACCACTGAGACCACAGGAGCACATTCAGCTGTAGACTGAGACCACTGAGACCACAGGAGCTCGTTCAGCTGTAGACTGAGACCACAGGAGCACGTTCAGCTGTAGACTGAGACCACTGAGACCACAGGAGCACATTCAGCTGTAGACTGAGACCACTGAGACCACAGGAGCACGTTCAGCTGTAGACTGAGACCACTGAGACCACTGAGACCACAGGAGCACGTTCAGCTGTAGACTGAGACCACTGAGACCACAGGAGCACATTCAGCTGTAGACTGAGACCACTGAGACCACAGGAGCACGTTCAGCTGTAGACTGAGACCACTGAGACCACTGAGACCACTGAGACCACAGGAGCTCTTTCCTCCCATCAAACTCTATAACTCCTCCCACTGTGCAATATTAATACCATCATTACAAACACTCGCTGCTATATAACGTGCAATAATAATACTAATGTGCAATAATAACGTGCAATTACGTATCTGCCACTACATCTTTTTGCACTTTTCATTACTGCTTGTCAGTTTTTTGCATTAGTTATGTGACCGTCTATGTTTCTTGTAGATATTTAATTAACTGTTTTTATTGCACTGTTTACTGTCTCTTTGTAACTCTGGCACAACAATTTCCTTCGGGATAAATACAGTCCTATCTTATCTTGCAGAATAAAATATCTCACAGGAACAGCAGAGGTGTGAACGTACCTGCCAATTAACCCGATTCAGATTTAAAACTTGTTTACAGTAGCTTTAAATGAACAGTATCCTATATCCTGTGAGGTAGTGGAAGCAGGCTAGAATATGTGAGTACAGATTGTTCAGGTGGAATAACAGAACCTTTGATGTGATCACTTCCTGTTTCGGCAGGTATGCTATCTCCATGGCGAGGAAGATGGGCGCCCGAGTGTACGCGCTGCCGGAGGACCTGGTGGAGGTGAACCCTAAGATGGTGATGACGGTGTTCGCCTGCCTGATGGCCCGCGGCATGAAGAGGGCCTGAAGAGGGCCTGAAGAGGGCCTGAAGAGGGCCTGAAACCGCCTCGTTAACACATTAAATACTGAGGTTAATTAATAAAAAGTCAGGTACTTCAGGGTTAAAACTCCAAACCGGACAGGTGTTTAAAGTCTTTATGTTGCTCAGTCATCTGTGATCTGGTGCTTCCTCATGTTTACGAAATAAATACATTTGAATAAAGTCAGGTACTTCAGGGTGAAACAGGACCACCTGAGATTTCCTCTGCAAACATTGAGAGGCTTTAAAGTCTGTGTTTACTTTTCCTCTTCTTATCTCTGCTCAGGGTTTTCACTCAAATCACAATCTTTTACACCAAATGTTGGCAATAAATAAAGTTTTTTGTACTATAAGTTGTGTTGTTATTGCTTGGTAACAGCTCTAGTGTTACACAGTGTAGAGAAAAAGTCAGCTAACATTTAGAGAGTCAGGTCTTTCAGGTCTCCCTTGAAAAAGAGATTGTTGATCTCAATGGGATTTTCACCTGGTTAAATAAAGGCTACAAACAAACAGTGACTTCATGTGCACATGGTTAGCTTAGCTTAGCATAGACACTGGAAACGGGAGGGAACAGCTAGCCTCTCTCGGGGTAAAATCACTAAATGTTAAATTAGCAGCACTTCAGTTCACATTGGACGTATTGTAATTATGAGTTTTAAACTTGTTAATATTGGTAGGTAAAGATTTAAATTAAGCTCCTAAATGGAAGATCTGATGCCCCATTCTCCTTCAAGATATCTGCTTCAAAATGTGGATTGACGATCCGCTTCACGTTAGGGTTAATGAATCTCTGCTGACATCAGACCGCTGACTGAGGGAAGTGGAGATATTCTTATTTTTAATCATTTCAGAAACTTTCCCTGAACTTTCTGTGTATTTTTAAGATTAAAAAAGTTCCTAAACGAGCCGCCATGTTTGTAGTTTTGTGGTCGTTCGGACTACAGATATACATGCCTCATGATTCATAAGACATGTATATCTGCAAGAGGATTTTTATATAATTGTATTCAATAACCACAACCAAATTAAACGGTATGAAGTGATACGTAAATATCAATACAGATTTGACGAAATGTTTTCAGAAATATATTTTTCTTCCAGTGAAATTGGCACGGGACTTATTTTTTACGCTCTCAAAGAACCGGAATCGAGAACCGAAAATAACTCTAATCGAAAAGCAAAACCCGAATCGGAACCGGAATCGTTAAAATGCAAACGATACCCAACCCAACAGGAAGTGGAAACACCTGATTTAAAGGCCCAATCCCAAACCGCCCCCTACACCCTACACACTCCCCCTCCGTGACGGAGTGAACTCCATGGAGTCTCACTCTCAGCTCAACGAGGCTCCCTCCTGTCAGATGGAGGGAGTAAACACAGCGGCAAGCTTTGGGACAAACTCCCCTCTCCGGCAGAAACAGGAAATGCCGTAACTGTATCAACGGTATCAAATCAGCATCTCTTTGACAAAACATTAATAACTAAAATAAAACTCCAAACATCTTCAATTGTGTTTTTGTAAAGCTTTTAGTTTTAAACCTGATGTTTATAAGCTTCTTAGTTTTGGCAACAGTCTGTAAATATACACAACTTTATAATAAAATGCACACATTGACCTTTTTCTAGACTAAACACAGGTAGATCCTCAGTTAAAAAAATATGAGGTTATCATGAGGTTGTTAACATCGCAATTTATCAGTGGATGTTTGCTGGAACTGTTTGTAAACAGTGTGTTTCCTGACGGACACACACAGCGTTGAGACCGCTCAGGTAGAGACCAGTCTCCAGTCGGCACCGATGCAGACTCGCGGTTTGAGGGCTTGATAGCCCACTCCCCCTCCACACTCGTTGGTTTGGAACAGCACATAATGTGGCGGACGGGTAGGGTGTAGGGGTTGGTTTGGGATTGGGCCGTAGTGTGTAGGGGTAGGGTGTAGGGGGCGGTTTGGGAGTGGGCCGTAGTGTGTAGGGGTAGTGTGTAGGGGGCGGTTTGGAATTGGGCCGTAGTGTGTAGGGGTAGGGTGTAGGGGGCGGTTTGGGAGTGGGCCGTAGTGTGTAGGGGTAGTGTGTAGGGGGCGGTTTGGGAGTGGGCCGTAGTGTGTAGGGGGCGGTTTGGGAGTGGGCCGTAGTGTGTAGGGGGCGGTTTGGGAGTGGGCCGTAGTGTGTAGGGGGCGGTTTGGGAGTGGGCCAAAGAAGAGAGCACAAACAGGGGTCAGTGAAACATCTGTTTAATCAGAAAAAGAGATGTGTAAAAAAGAGAGACGGTGAATCGAGTCCTGTTTTAAACTTTCTGTATTTTTAAGATTACAAAAGTTTCTAAACGAGCCGCCATGTTTGTAGTTTAGTGGTCTTTCCCCTCCGAGGGTCCAGTGGATGACTACAGATAAACATGTCTCATGCAGTTACAAACAGGAAGTGGAACCACGTGATGTAATAAAGAGAGCACAGGCAGGAGTCAGTGAAACATCTTTAATCAGAGACAACATGGCGAGATTTCCAAAGAAAAAGAGATCTGGTAAAAAAAAGAGACGTGAATCGAGTCCTGTTTTACACTTCTGGAAAAGAGAGAGAACCGGTTTAAAGTCACTAAATATTTACAAAATGAACTCTACTCCCAGCTGATGGAGGGGCGGTGCTGAGTCTCAGGAACAGTCTCTGTGCGATCACTATTTGACGGGCTTGTTCTCGGGGGTCTCTCCGGTGTCGAGGGTCTTCAGCAGCCTGAACAGTCCGGCAGCTTCTCTGATGCGGCTGAACTCGATGCAGAAGGCCTC
>NW_022988020.1:0-16097 GCF_902827165.1 Trematomus bernacchii
AGAAACAAGGAGTCTCCTGCATGAGAGAAACAAGGCGTCTCCTGCATGAGAGAAACAAGGAGTCTCCTGCATGAGAGAAACAAGGAGTCTCCTGCATGAGAGAAACAAGGCGTCTCCTGCATGAGAGAAACAAGGAGTCTCCTGCAGGAGAGAAACAAGGAGTCTCCTGATGAGAGAAACAAGGAGTCTCCTGCTTGAGAAACAAGGAGTCTCCTGCTTGAGAAACAAGGAGTCTCCTGCATGAGAGAAACAAGGAGTCTCCTGCATGAGAGAAACAAGGAGTCTCCTTCATGAGAGAAACAAGGAGTCTCCTGATGAGAGAAACAAGGAGTCTCCTTCATGAGAGAAACAAGGAGTCTCCTGCACGAGAGAAACAAGGAGTCTCCTTCATGAGAGAAACAAGGCGTCTCCTTCACGAGAGAAACAAGGAGTCTCCTGCACGAGAGAAACAAGGAGTCTCCTTCATGAGAGAAACAAGGCGTCTCCTTCATGAGAGAAACAAGGAGTCTCCTGCACGAGAGAAACAAGGCGTCTCCTTCATGAGAGAAACAAGGAGTCTCCTGATGAGAGAAACAAGGAGTCTCCTGCATGAGAGAAACAAGGAGTCTCCTACATGAGAGAAACAAGGAGTCTCCTGATGAGAGAAACAAGGAGTCTCCTGCACGAGAGAAACAAGGAGTCTCCTGCACGAGAGAAACAAGGAGTCTCCTGATGAGAGAAACAAGGAGTCTCCTGCATGAGAGAAACAAGGAGTCTCCTACATGAGAGAAACAAGGAGTCTCCTGCATGAGAGAAACAAGGAGTCTCCTGCATGAGAGAAACAAGGAGTCTCCTGCATGAGAGAAACAAGGCGTCTCCTGCATGAGAGAAACAAGGAGTCTCCTGCATGAGAGAAACAAGGAGTCTCCTGCAGGAGAGAAACAAGGAGTCTCCTGATGAGAGAAACAAGGAGTCTCCTGATGAGAGAAACAAGGAGTCTCCTGCTTGAGAAACAAGGAGTCTCCTGCATGAGAAACAAGGAGTCTCCTGCATGAGAGAAACAAGGAGTCTCCTGCATGAGAGAAACAAGGAGTCTCCTGCAGGAGAGAAACAAGGAGTCTCCTGATGAGAGAAACAAGGAGTCTCCTGCTGAGAAACAAGGAGTCTCCTGCTTGAGAAACAAGGAGTCTCCTGCCTTGAGAAACAAGGAGTCTCCTGCATGAGAGAAACAAGGAGTCTCCTGCATGAGAGAAACAAGGAGTCTCCTGCATGAGAGAAACAAGGAGTCTCCTGCAGGAGAGAAACAAGGAGTCTCCTGATGAGAGAAACAAGGAGTCTCCTGATGAGAGAAACAAGGAGTCTCCTACATGAGAGAAACAAGGAGTCTCCTGATGAGAGAAACAAGGCCTGGGCAAAGGCTAGGAAATCAGGCTCAGAGGTAGAATGGCTGCGTTTTAGGCAGCTAAGGAATAGCTTCACTTCACATGTCAAAAGTGCTAAGTCAAAGTACTATTTGTCAGTTACTACAGAAAACCTAAATAATCCTAGGAAATGTTGGAAAGCCATAAAATCGATATCCACCGGTGAGATCCGTAATGAGCTACCTCCGTGCCTTACCACAGCATCTGGCTCTATATCGGACAGGGCCACCATGTTACATTGCTTTAATGAGCATGTTGTGTCCTGTGGCTCTCTGTTTGATTCTGTGACTAACTCTGCTTCTGTGAACACCACAGTCTGTGACTCTGAACAATGTGCTCTGGAAAACCCTTTCAGTTTTACAAGTTAGATCCTAAGAAACCGGCCGGCCCGGACAACGTGGAACCTTTCTTTTTAAAGATAGCTGCAGATTGTATTGCTCCACCTCTCACTTCTCTTTTTAACCTCTCCCTCAGCACAAACACAATTCCTAAAGTATGGAAGTCAGCTTATGTCCTGCCTTTGCTGAAAGGAGGGGAGGCAACTGTTTTAAATAACTATAGGCCAATCTCTAAATGGTCAGTTCTGGCTAAGGTTCTTGAACGCCTAGTGAGTGAACAGGTAAAGGAGTTTCTATGTAACAATGACATCCTGTCTAAACATCAGTCAGGCTTCAGAAAGCAACATAGCACCATCACTGCAACAATGAAGGTGGTGAATGACATTACAAGTATTTTAGATAATAAGCAGAGTTGTGCAGCTCTATTTATTGACCTTTCCAAAGCATTTGATACGGTCGATCATCACATCTTAAAGCAGAGGCTACTCAGTATTGGCTTATCCAGCCATGCAGTGGGTGGTTTGTGAACTACCTCTCTGAAAGGTCCCAATGTGTTCACTTTGATGGGCTGTCTTCTGAGTGGTTAAACATTGCTAATGGTGTTCCTCAAGGTTCTGTTTTAGGTCCTCTTTTATTCTCCATCTACATCAATAGTTTAGGTGAAAATGTGGATGAAGCTACTTTACATTTCTATGCGGATGATACCGTGATGTACTGTGCAGGTCCCTCCATTAAGGAGGCTGGTGTTAAATTACAGGCTGTTTTTAACATTATTCAGACTCAGCTCTCTGAACTAAAGCTTCTTTTAAATGTTGATAAAACCAAGGTAATGCTCTTTTCTAAAGCTAAAAAGACACCAGAGCCTGTTTTAGATATTGTGACTATGCAAGGAATAAAACTTGAAGTGGTTACCTGTTACAAATACCTTGGTATCTGGCTTGATGATTGTCTCTCTTTTAAACTTCAGGTCAATAACCTGCTTAACAAACTGAGGGTTAGGCTAGGTTTCTTCTACAGGAACAAGTCCTGTTTCTCGCTCGAGGCCAGAAACAGGCTCTGTGACCTTTTGACCTGTGCTGGACTATGGTGATCTGATCTATATGAATGCACCTGCCAATTGCCTGGTCAAGTTAGATGCTGCGTATCACAGCGCACTGAGACTTGTGACAAACTGTAAAGCATTAACCCATCACTGTACCCTGTATGCAAGGGCTGGTCTGCCTTCACTAATGGCGCATTTCCACTACACGGTCGGCCTCGGCCACACTCGGTACGGCTCGGTACGGCTTGGCCGCGTTGGGCCTTAACAGGGCCGACTCACTTCATGCTGCGCTTCCATTACAGTTTAGGAACTGGGTAGTAACGCAGTGTAGGCGGAGCCGTGACGTCATCTTCAATGAGAAATCCAGAAACACAACACAGCCGTTAGCTGTGAGCACTCAGAGCTCACAGCTCCTTATATATGTTCAGAAACTCGACAAAAGTTAAACAAGTACACACCACAGACTGCCTGTGTCATGGTGAATACAGTCGCTGCTTAATTTATGTCTGTATAGGCCGTTGTTGTGAGTGTGGACGGTCGGGGCATATACTGCGTTAGCTTAGCCAATCTCCATCTAGAAAAAACACGAATTTTAAAAGGTTTTTCGCCTGCCGTCTGTCTGCAGACTTGACAAAGCATTAATTCATGGTTTTTACTAACCGGTATCAGTATGTTGTTACTTCGGCATCATTTTGAAACGTGTATTACAATTAAATCACGGTCAAATATGTCCATCTTGTTGTAGTTCTAGCCCTCTTGCCAGCGCTCCTCTCTCTAGTTTAGCATACTCAGCCCGACTCAGCCCTGTTTGTTGGCCCCGATAGAACCACAATTTTCTAGGGCCAGAAAAGAGGGGAAAAAGTGGCCCCGCGCCGTGCCGCGCCGGAACGAGGCCTAGTGGAAGCACAACCAAAAAAGGGGACGGCACGACACGGCACGCTTAAAGCGAGCTACGCGCTGCAATGGAAATGCGCCATAACTGTACGGAGGCTCAGTCACTGGTACATTTTTATATATAAAGCCATGTTAGGGAAACTTCCATCCTACATCTGCTCCCTGATCTCACGGCCAATTGTAAGTGGCTACTGCCTGAGATGCTGTGGTTTTATTAAATGTGCCAACTGCTAGGACTGTCTTAGGGAAGATAGCTTTTAGATGCGCAGCTCCTCTGTCTTGGAACAGTCTGAGCAATCTGGTTCCACTAAATGTCTTTAAAGCAAGGATAGATGCTATCCAATCGGAAACTGTTGGAACCTGTAAATGTTACTAGCTATGTAAACTGTAGTCGCTGTAATGATGCTGTATGATGTCCTTTTTGTTTTTCTGTTATGTTTATATGTATTCATGTGGAACCTACTTGCAGTAGGTCAATGATCTCAATGGGATTCACCTCAGGTGCTGGTTCTCACCTGTCCTGTCTCTCAGGTGCTGGTTCTCACCTGTCCTGTCTCTCAGGTGCTGGTTCTCACCTGTCCTGTCTCTCAGGTGCTGGTTCTCACCTGTCCTGTCTCTCAGGTGCTGGTTCTCACCTGTCCTGTCTCTCAGGTGCTGGTTCTCACCTGTCCTGTCTCTGAGGTCCTGGTTCTCACCTGTCCTGTCTCTCAGGTGCTGGTTCTCACCTGTCCTGTCTCTCAGGTGCTGGTTCTCACCTGTCCTGTCTCTGAGGTCCTGGTTCTCACCTGTCCTGTCTCTCAGGTGCTGGTTCTCACCTGTCCTGTCTCTCAGGTGCTGGTTCTCACCTGTCCTGTCTCTCAGGTGCTGGTTCTCACCTGTCCTGTCTCTCAGCTTCAGGTCCTGGTTCTCCGTCAGCAGCTGGTCCTCGTCCTCGTTATAAACGTGGACGTCAGCGAGAGCCAGACCCCGAGAGTCCGCAAACACAACGTTCCTCTTCTTCTTCAGACAGACCGCTGACCTCCTGGTTACCGTGGTGTTAGTGCAGGCGTCGCCGTGGAGACCGGAGGACAGGCAGGGCCTCAGCGGGGAACAGTGTTCTAACAGGAAGGAACCCAGAGGAGGAGAACCGGCCAGACAGAACCTCATCGCCATGTCCACTGGCATCATGTGAGACAGAGCCCCCTGGAGAACCCTGCAGACACAGAACAGGGTTCAGAACCCTAAAGACACAGAACAGGGTTCAGAACCCTAAAGAGACAGAACAGGGTTCAGAACCCTAAAGACACAGAACAGGGTTCAGAACCCTGCAGACACAGAACAGGGTTCAGAACCCTGCAGACACAGAACAGGGTTCAGAACCCTGCAGACACAGAACAGGGTTCAGAACCCTGCAGACACAGAACAGGGTTCAGAACCCTAAAGAGACAGAACAGGGTTCAGAACCCTGCAGACACAGAACAGGGTTCAGAACCCTGCAGACACAGAACAGGGTTCAGAACCCTAAAGAGACAGAACAGGGTTCAGAACCCTAAAGAGACAGAACAGGGTTCAGAACCCTAAAGACACAGAACAGGGTCCAGAACCCTAAAGACACAGAACAGGGTCCAGAACCCTGCAGACACAGAACAGGGTTCAGAACCCTGCAGACACAGAACAAGGTTCAGAACCCTGCAGACACAGAACATGGTTCAGAACCCTAAAGACACAGAACAGGGTCCAGAACCCTGCAGACACAGAACAAGGTTCAGAACCCTGCAGACACAGAACATGGTTCAGAACCCTAAAGACACAGAACAGGGTCCAGAACCCTGCAGACACAGAACAGGGTTCAGAACCCTAAAGAGACAGAACAGGGTTCAGAACCCTAAAGAGACAGAACAGGGTTCAGAATCCTAAAGACACAGAACAGGGTCCAGAACAGGTGAGAACCGCATGTCGTTGTGCTCCTGTGGGGATTGTCCACAGTATTGAGTATGTAAGTCGCTTTGGATAAAAGCGTCTAACAAGTTAAATGTAATAATAACAAAGAACCGGGTTCAGGTGGAGAACCCTAGACACAGAACAGGGTTCAGGTGGAGAACCCTAAAGACACAGAACAGGGTTCAGGTGGAGAACAGAACCCTAAAGAGAGAACCGGTACTGATGGTTCTATGTAAATGACCTCATGAAGCTGCAGGTCTCTGGAGTGTTTTGAGGGTTCTGCGCTCAGTGGTCTGCTGACAGGGAACCAGCTTCAGGTTCTTAATAAATAAACTTGATAGAACCGTTCTCTGACTTAGTTTTGATATTAAAAAATAAATAAAAATATGATTTTGAGTTTCTGATTAAAATACTTTGACTGTAGTTCAATGCCAGCATGATGAGGTGCATGATGTAGTAATATATATATATATATATATATATATATTACATATATATATATATATTACATATACATATATATATTACATATACATATATATATTACATATACATATATATATTACATATACATATATATATTACATATACATATATATATATATATATATATATATATATATATCTATATAATATATATATATATATATTACATATACATATATATATATATATATATATATATATATATATATATATATATTACATATATATATATTACATATACATATATATATATATATATATATATTACTACATCATGCACCTCATCATGCTGGCATTGAACTACAGTCAAAGTATTTTAATCAGAAACTCAAAATCATATTTTTATTTATTTTTTAATATCAAAACTAAGTCAGTCAGATATATATATATATATATATATATATATCTACATATATCTACAGCATGATGAGGTGCATGATGTAGTAATATATATATATATATATATATAAAGTACTGCATTATCTTTACTCGCTTTATAACCACAGATGATATTCTTAACCCTTCTCTTGCGTTTCGGGTCAAAAGTGACCGAATGACTTTTGTTTTAATCATAAATATTGTGTTTTTCATCCAATTGCCTCAATACCTTATGTTATCCTCATATTATTAGTTATTATCACACTAGGCCTCTGAACATATACACTCGATGATCACCGCTTGCATTTTGAGTGATTTATTCAACAGTGAAACACCCTTGAGGTTTCGGTCAGAATTGACCGCCATAGAAAATGTGGTGTAACACACACACACACACACACACACACACACACACACACACACACACACACACACACACACACACACACACACACACACACACACACACACACACACACACACACACACACACACACACACACACACACACACACACACACACACACACACACACACACACACACACACACACACACACACACACACACACACACACACACACACACACACACACACACACACACACACACTTTTTTTAATGTAAAATAAGCACTATCTTTGAACTTACTGCCAAAAATAATATGAAATTCACCCCTGGTGTCATTCTGTCTGTCGTCCCTTGATTCTACTTGCTTTGACTGTTCAAATGAGATGTCAACCATCAAAATGGGATAAGGGGTTCCAGAGATATCACTGTGCAAAACACACCGGTCAATTTTGACCGAAAATAGCATGGGAAGGGGGGTATGACCTAACGCGAGAGAAGCGTTAAATAAAGATGATATTTATTTACTTTCTGATACAAGTATATGTAGTGAGCAGTTTAGGAAAGCACCAGAGAAACTGTTGTTGTTGTTGTTTAAACAACTAAATAAATACAGCATGACATACTTTAGACAGACATTTATAACCGGTTTAACCCTTTATGTTCCCGACAGTAAGGATCTGAGACATTCAAACAGGAAGAAAAGAAGACATTATAATGATGAATAAAGTTCTGGAGCTCGGAGTTAGGGGGAGGATGTTTTTATAATCTGATGCTCAAACTGCATCAGATTATAAATACATACATCAATAAAGAGAAGCAATGGCGCAGTTACCTGATGTTCATCTAAACTTTGTTTCTGCAGAACCTGCAGAACCCAGAGAAACCCTGCAGGACTTCCCGGTGCAGAACCTAGAACCTGCAGAACCCGCTTCTTCTTCTTCGTCTCTTTTTGTTCACTTTGTTTTATTTCCGTCACATTCTGCAGCCATTTTAAGCAGAGAAGCCGTGCTCCACAAGCACCGCCTCCACAGAGGACAGCAGCCAATCAGCGCTCAGATGCGTCAGCTGATCACCCCTTGGCCAATCAGAGAGAAGCTAGCGGTCCAGCCGTGACGTAAGGATGAGGAGCTCTGGGATTTTAGAGTCCTGAGACTTGACTGGCAGGCACTTTTTTATTTTAATCACTAGTTATATTTAAAACTTTAACAACTGTGATCAAATTAAACACATAAAACATGACCTGTTTCTACTTCACAAACTAACATTACATATGAAAGTAAAACTCAGATTGAATCCAGTGTATTTATTTAGAAAAGAGGTTTGTGTTTCAGGTTCACCTGAGTCCTGTCAGACCGCACTGAGGGCTCAATCTGTCTGCAACAGGACCTCTGGGTTCTCTCTGGGTTCTCTCTGGGTTCTCTCTGGGTTCTCTCTGGGTTCTCTCTGGGTTCTCTCTGGGTTCTCTCTGGGTTCTCTCTGGGTTCTCTCTGGGTTCTCTCTGGGTTCTCTCTGGGTTCTCTCTGGGTTCTCTCTGGGTTCTCTCTGGGTTCTCTCTGGGTTCTCTCTGGGTTTTGCAGAACCTGGAGCCAGAGTCACGTGAGCCAGATGCACAGGATGACTGATCAATTCATTTTCTTCCCTTTTGAGAAATGATAGTAAAGTGCAAAGAAAGCTGGGTTTGAGGACCTTTACTCTCAGCGGCTCAGGAAGAAAGCCCTCCGGATTACAAAAGACCACCATCAACCCAGCCACAAACTGTTCTGTCTGCTGCCGTCTGGCAGGCGCAGCGACGTGCAGTCAGTGGGGGCAGGGAAGGCAGAGCCTCACCTGTCATACTCCAATGTAACAGAAAAACAACTAAAGAAAAACTAATTAGTAATAATAATAAAATGTCTCCACTGATCTGTGTTGTCAGTGTGATTTCTGTTTGATTCCAATCGCTTTTTATAGTCAAAATCAGCAAATTGGCCGAGCTCCGCTACAACTACATGGGAGCAATGAGAAGTGAGGCAGGGACGAGCTCTGCCTCTCGTAAGCCCACAGTAACTTGCTGGAGCACGGGCACTAATTTAGCGCGGCCACTTATTTTGTGAGCGCGCTCCAGCCAGTTACTGTGGGCTGAGGTGAGGCACAGATGAGATCTGCCTCACCTCAGAATGCGTCACCCCACAGAAACTGGCTGGAAAGCGGGCCCTAAGCGCATGCCTGTTCCCATCTCACTGTAGGTCACCAATGTAATGTTTGTAGATCCCTTTATTACATTTATCCTCACCATCCATAGTCTCTAAATAACTTATTTCACGTATATATGATATTTAGGCTCGCTGGTCTCATCGTACAACGGCTATGAAAAAAGCACCAGGAGAGGCAGCCATGACCTCTGCCGCACTGCAGGGGGCACACGTGAGCCCACAGGTTCTTGTTGCTACTGTTATTCTACCGCAAACAACAAACTAGACTTTTGAAACTACAGGAAGATAAGGAGGACTTTTACAAAACAGTAATAGAGATTGTTGTCCAGAAGGATAGCATGGACTTCATCTTCAAGTCAAGGTAAGACCACAACTGTAATGAAAATGGGATCTTACTAAGAAAGAACAATCCAATATTTAGATTTTGGGTATCCTTTTGTTGAACGGTCTGTTTAAAATTAATCGAAGCATCAGACTAAAAAAGCTTTTGAAAATAACCGAATATTTCGATTAAGGTCAAAATATAATATTTGTAAATCTGACTCTGAAAGAGTCAGTGCCTCACCAGCCATGAACCTCACCGCACGTCACTGGGCAGGCGCTACCGCAGCATCCGGACTAAAACCACCAGACTCAGAGACAGCATCCGGACTAAAACCACCAGACTCAGAGACAGCATCCGGACTAAAACCACCAGACTCAGGGACAGCATCCGGACTAAAACCACCAGACTCAGAGACAGCATCCGGACTAAAACCACCAGACTCAGAGACAGCATCTGGACTAAAACCACCAGACTCAGGGACAGCATCCGGACTAAAACCACCAGACTCAGAGACAGCATCCGGACTAAAACCACCAGACTCAGAGACAGCATCCGGACTAAAACCACCAGACTCAGGGACAGCATCCGGACTAAAACCACCAGACTCAGAGACAGCATCCGGACTAAAACCACCAGACTCAGAGACAGCATCCGGACTAAAACCACCAGACTCAGGGACAGCATCCGGACTAAAACCACCAGACTCAGAGACAGTTTCAGGACTAAAACCAGTCGGTCACCGTGTGCAGACAGGGCTGCTGTTAACGTCGGTCTGTACAACGGAATTGTGCCAAAACTACGCCAACCGGCTGCGGAGGGAGACTCCCCCCCTTTGTGTTGCTCTGTCGGAGGAGCCTGTGTGACCTAACTACACTGTAGCTATGTTCGTATGACAAATAAAGAACCTTGAAGCTTGAAGCTTGAACCTTGTTTGTGCACACAGTTGGGACTTTATTTAAAAAAACTATTTATCTTTTTATTTCATGGTTGGTAGTCCAGGGTCTCCCCCAGGGTCCCCCCCTGGCCAACAGTCTGCGTGATCTGCATGTAGGGAGGGGCGGGCCAGGTCTCAGGTTTCAGGCGTTTGTTTAATCGTTTTCAGATCGGCTTTTATCCATTTCTGTAAATGAAGTCTAGAAATGTTCACGAGGGAACATTTAGATGTATGGTTCATGTTCTCTCCTTTCTGCCGATGGTCTCTCTCTCTCCGGTTCCCGAGCGGCGTCACGTTGCCGTGGACGACCGTGCCTTGCCGTGGACGACCGCACGTTCTCCCCTCAGGGCGGTTTTTACAAATCACAAAGATGACTTATAAATATATTTTAAATAGTAAACTCCTCTGTTTTCAGGAAACTGAAACTGATGAAACATTAAGATTTGTTCACTTCTACTAGACTTCTAATAACAAACAAACAACAATAATAATAAGTGTTTAATATTTGGTCGGGTTATAAAACATACAGACAGGAAATGTGCTTCAACACTTTGGTTCATCTGCATAGAAACATCGTCGTCAATAACAACAGAAGTGCTTAATATCTGTGCAAAACAACAATACTGTCAACAAAACAATACTGTCAACAAAACAACAATACTGTCAATAAAACAACAATACTGTCAACAAAACAATAATACTGTCAATAAAACAATAATACTGTCAATAAAACAATAATACTGTCAACAAAACAACAATACTGTCAACAAACAATACTGTCAACAAAACAACAATACTGTCAACAAAACAACAATACTGTCAATAAAACAACAATACTGTCAACAAAACAACAATACTGTCAATAAAACAATAATACTGTCAATAAAACAACAATACTGTCAACAAAACAACAATACTGTCAACAAAACAACAATACTGTCAACAAAACAACAATACTGTCAATAAAACAACAATACTGTCAATAAAACAATAATACTGTCAACAAAACAACAATACTGTCAACAAAACAATACTGTCAACAAAACTGTCAACAAAACAACAATACTGTCAATAAAACAACAATACTGTCAATAAAACAACAATACTGTCAACAAAACAATAATACTGTCAATAAAACAATAATACTGTCAACAAAACAATACTGTCAACAAAACAACAATACTGTCAACAAAACAATAATACTGTCAACAAAACAATAATACTGTCAACAAAACAATACTGTCAACAAAACAACAATACTGTCAACAAAACAATAATACTGTCAACAAAACAATAATACTGTCAACAAAACAATAATACTGTCAACAAAACAACAATACTGTCAACAAAACAACAATACTGTCAACAAAACAATACTGTCAACAAACAATACTGTCAACAAACATGAGAAACAAACAGTAAACAGCTTCTGTCTGTAACCCTCAGTACGGATTCCTTCATCACTCTGTACCGCAAAATACTGAAGAACCTCTGCAGAACACATCGCTCTGCTGGAATCCAGGGGAACCTGAACCCATCAGGAACCTGAAGAACCAACAGGAACCTGAACCCATCAGGAACCTGAAGAACCAACAGGAACCTGAACCCTACAGGAACCCTTTAGGACCTGCAGGACTAACAGGAACCTGAAGGACTAGGAGAACCCGGAAGGACTAGGAGAACCCGGAAGGACTAGGAGAACCTGGAAGGAGAACCTGGAAGGAGAACCTGGAAGGACTAGGAGAAGCAGCAGCGCAATGGGTTCTGCAAGACGTTCCCTTCAAAATTGTAACAAGTAAAATAGAGATTATGGCTTCAGCAGTGTAAACAGCCCGAGAGGATGCTACCCTGATACCCAGAACCACCAGAACCACCAGAACCCCGTTCACATCTTCAGAGGGTCCACACTGCACCAACAATAATAATAACAATAATAAAAATAAAACTGTTCTGATGAGGGAACCGACATTAGTTCCCTCATGTCTCCTTCAGTTTAGAGCTACGTTTACCTTTGGATCAAGAAATAAATAATCTGCTTTGACGGCATAGGAACATCAAGAACCTTAGCACCACCAGGAACCACCAGGAACCACCAGGAACATCAGAAACCTTAGAACCATCAGAACCATCAGAACCATCAGGAACCATAGAACCACCAGGAACTATCAGGAACCATCAGGAACCATCAGGAACCTTAGAACCACCAGGAACCACCAGGAACCACCAGGAACATCAGAAACCTTAGAACCATCAGGAACCTTAGAACCACCAGGAACTATCAGGAACCATCAGAACCATCAGGAACCTTAGAACCACCAGGAACAATCAGAACCATCAGGAACCTTAGAACCATCAGGTACCATCAGAACCATCAGAACCATCAGGAACATCAGGATCTACAGGCAGATGTTGATCAGTTCTCGCTCCAGGTCATGGATCAGAGTGTCGAAGTCCTTCAAACTGAGTCGACAGTTGAACGGAGCGTCAAAGTCCAGGAACTCTTCGACATAAAGACCTGGTCCTGATGCTGATGAAGACCAGGACCTCTTCTTCTGCTCCTCTTCATCACTGCTGCCTGGAACAGAAGAGTTTCAGTCACACACTGGTTCTTTCTGAACTGGGACTCATCGGCCCAGACTAACCTGCTCCCCCCAGGATCTACTGAAGATCCACTCAGGTCCCCATACTGGGCCTCATGACCCCCTCCCTCACTTTCCTCCCTCACCTTCCTCCCTCACTTTCCTCCCCACATCCGAGGCTGGTCTGAACTGGACTGGACTGGTCTGAACTGGACTGGTCTGAACTGGACTGGTCTGAACTGGACTGGTCTGGTCTGAACTGGACTGGTCTGGACTGG
Organism: Trematomus bernacchii; assembly: GCF_902827165.1. Taxonomy (NCBI): domain Eukaryota; kingdom Metazoa; phylum Chordata; class Actinopteri; order Perciformes; family Nototheniidae; genus Trematomus; species Trematomus bernacchii. The sequence goes on from NW_022988020.1 coordinate 13,116, forward strand.
TCTGAACTGGACTGGTCTGGACTGGTCTGAACTGGTCTGAACTGGACTGGTCTGGTCTGAACTGGACTGGTCTGAACTGGTCTGGTCTGAACTGGACTGGTCTGGTCTGAACTGGACTGGACTGGTCTGAACTGGACTGGTCTGAACTGGACTGGTCTGAACTGGTCTGGACTGGTCTGAACTGGACTTGTCTGAACTGGACTGGACTGGTCTGAACTGGACTGGACTGGACTGGTGTTGATGGTACCAGTCTACGCTACACTGATGTCTTAACAGGAAGTGATGTCAACAGTTACCTCCGTCGCTGTCGCTTCCTGCCACCTCGTCATAGTCGGCTTCCTGTCCGGACAGGAAGTCCCGCCCACAGACGCTCCAGTCCCCGGCGTACCGGTTGATTGGCGGCGGACTCTCCAACCGGGCGTCTCGACCGCGGCGTGACACCACTTCCTGTTCGGGGCTCTGAGCCAATCGCAGCACAGGAAGCCGAGGCTGCTTCTTCCGCAGGGGTTTATGGGTAAGGCCGGGGGAGGGAGGGGGGGGAGGCGTCGCTGTGGTCGTCTGATGGCACTCGATTGGTCGGCACTGAGGGGGAGACATGGGGGAGACGGGGGGGAGGTTACATTAGAATACATTTAGCTGTACCCTCCCAGTTTACACCAGTTTATAACAGTAAAGCTAATCAAGATAAACCAGTATTGTGTCTTCTTTCGTCTCACTCAGTCTTCAGTTTCTAAGCTGCTGACAATGAGTCTGAACCAGGACCAGCTGAGTCTGAACCAGGACCAGCTGAGTCTGAACCAGGACCAGCTGAGTCTGAACCAGGACCAGCTGAGTCTGAACCAGGACCAGCTGAGTCTGAACCAGGACCAGCTGAGTCTGAACCAGGACCAGCTGAGGGGAACTAGGACCAGCTGAGTCTGAACCAGGAACAGCTGAGGAGGAACCAGGACCAGCTGAGTCTGAATCAGGACCAGCTGAGGGGAACTAGGACCAGCTGAGGGGAACCAGGAACAGCTGAGGAGGAACCAGGACCAGCTGAGTCTGAACCAGGACCAGCTGAGGGGAACTAGGACAAGCTGAGGGGGAACCAGGACCAGCTGAGTCTGAACCAGGACCAGCTGAGGGGGAACCAGCACCAGCTGAGGGGGAACCAGGACCAGTTGGTCTGAAACCAGCACTAGCTGAGAGGAACCAGCACCAGAACCCTAGAGAGACTCACCTGGCCACAGCTGCAGCAGGTAATGCAGAGCCTCGATGTGTCTCTTGAAGTCCACCGCACTCTCCTCCCCCAACGCCTTCCCCCCCCCCCCTGTGTTCCCCCCCCCTCCCCCTCCCCTCCAGGCCTCCTGGGTGGGGGTGAGCAGAACCGGGCCGAAGCAGACCGCCAGGTTCTGGTGGGTCATCCTGTTCCAGGGGCTGAGGGAGGCCACCAGGCTCAGGTGGTCCAGCAGCAGGGACAGGGTGGCCTGAGAGACAGGGGGTTCATATTCAGGTGTAGGACAGGTGGTATATTAGACTATCAAACATATAGATGATCAATACATGTAGATGATCAATACATGTACGTGTAGACATTTCTACACTGGAGCTGCTGGGCACATGATGATGCAGACTTGAATCTTGAATATAGATATAGAACAGGTGTGTTACAGGTGTGTTGTGTGTAACAGGTGTGTTACAGGTGTGTTGAGTGTAACAGGTGTGTTACAGGTGTGTTGTGTGTAACAGGTGTGTTACAGGTGTGTTGTGTGTAACAGGTGTGTTACAGGTGTGTTGTGTGTAACAGGTGTGTTACAGGTGTGTTGTGTGTAACAGGTGTGTTTCAGGTGTGTTGTGTGTAACAGGTGTGTTTCAGGTGTGTTGTGTGTAACAGGTGTGTTACAGGTGTGTTACAGGTGTGTTGTGTGTTACAGGTGTGTTACAGGTGTGTTGTGTGTTTCAGGTGTGTTACAGGTGTGTTGTGTGTTTCAGGTGTGTTACAGGTGTGTTGTGTGTTACAGGTGTGTTACAGGTGTGTTACAGGTGTGTTACAGGTGTGTTGTGTGTTACAGGTGTGTTGTGTGTTACAGGTGTGTTACAGGTGTGTTGTGTGTTACAGGTGTGTTTCAGGTGTGTTGTGTGTTACAGGTGTGTTTCAGGTGTGTTACAGGTGTGTTGTGTGTTACAGGTGTGTTGTGTGTAACAGGTGTGTTGTGTGTAACAGGTGTGTTACAGGTGTGTTGTGTGTTACAGGTGTGTTACAGGTGTGTTGTGTGTTACAGGTGTGTTTCAGGTGTGTTACAGGTGTGATAAAGGTGTGTTACAGGTGTGTTACAGGTGTGTTACAGGTGTGTTACAGGTGTGTTACAGGTGTTCAGGTCTCACCCTCTCAGGCGGGGGCAAACAGGTCAGCAGCTCCACGGTTCTCCGGTTCTGCTCGGGGTCTGGGGCTGTGGGGGGGGCCGGGGGGGGGCTGCAGGGTCAAGGCCTCCCTCACCACCTGGTACAGGGAGGAGGTGATGAGGGGGGAGGGCAGCTCCCGCAGGTAGTCCTTCAGGATACCTGAGGACAGGAAGGACTTCAGGAGTTTGATTAAAGAGGGAGGTCCTGAGGGGACCTGGTGAACACAGAGGAACCTTCAGAGACCCCCAAAGACCCCCAGAGACCTCCAAAGACCCTTCAAAGACCCAAAAGACCCTCCAGACCCCGAAAGACCCTTCAAAGCCCCCCAAAGCCACCCAAAGACCCCCCAGGTGTCCCCTTACCTGTGAGCACGTTGATATCCGGGTACAGGTCTTCACTGAGACAGACTGCTGAGCTGTTCCTCTCAAACCAGTCCCTCAGATCCTTCTTCACTGAGGCAGAACCACAGAGCCGGTACAGACCCACCACCTGAGAGACAGGTGAGAGACAGGTGAGAGACAGGTGAGAGACAGGTGAGAGACAGGTGAGAGACAGGTGAGAGACAGGTGAGAGGGAGACAGGTGAGAGACAGGTGAGAGG
>NW_022988021.1:0-58944 GCF_902827165.1 Trematomus bernacchii
ATCACACACTCTGATTTGTTTTTGTTTGATATTTATTTTTTACAAACTACATTTAATTTTACAGTCGGAGAGATTCAGTTCCACGGTGCGGCAGAACAATACCACACACACACACTCACACACACACACACACACACACAGACACACAGACACACAGACACACACACACACACACACACACACACACACACACACACACACACACACACACACACACACACACACCCACGCACACGCACACGCACACACACACACACACACACCACACACACACTCACACACACACACACACACACACACACACACACACACTCACACACACACTCACACACACACACACACACACACCCACACCCACACACACTCACACACACACACACACACACACACACACACACACAGTGTAATGAATGCTTGCTTTTAATTAACTGGAGTTCAGACTTGTGTTTTAATCTCCTGCAGTGTCTCTGCAGTGAAACATTAATCTGAGTTTGTTTCTGTCAAAAATAACTGCTCATAATAAAGAAGAAGTAGAGAAATGTGGAATGAATTGCATTCTTAAGGTTTACATTAGTAATTAGTAATAACAAGTTGTTGGTTTAGTTAGAAAATGACACGGTAAAGTTAGCAGTGTTAAAGTTTCCTCTGACACTTTTATAAGAAAGTTAATAAATAGGTCCCAAAAGGAAAGAAATGCACTTTGGTCTGGAGGTTTTAAAGTGCTTTATAAATGTATTGTATTAAATCTACTTGTGTAAACTCCTGCTTCCTGCTGCTGAGAGGTTTTCAGTCTCCCTCTGACCGATGAAGGTGATTTCTCCTCTTCTTCCTCCTCCTCCTCGATGTCGGGTCTTTTAACGGCGTCTCTGACTTTCCTCCGGCTGCACGGCTCCTGAAATGTCCCGTCTGTCCGTTATGTCTCTGCTGCTGTCACATATTTATCGTGTTTATTTAATTTATGGCGGAAGTTGCGTTTCTGATGAATGTCGGAAGTGTTGCAGCGTCGGAAAGTTTCTGAGAGACGCCTCTGTGTTTAAAATACAGTTTATTGATCACGTCACAGATGAGAGGCAGAGACTTTCATCTCCCGCTGCTTTCACTGAGAAGAAAACACATCTTTCTCCAAAAACTGCTTTTATTCTAAGAATGTAAATGCTTCTGTTACTCCTGATGCATGTCATAAATAACTCACATTTATAATTGTTTTATTAAATGTTTTAATTATTTATATTTTAATTAAATTTTTATTTTATACTTATTTGTGTGTTTGTGTGTGTGTTTGTCTCTGTGTGTGTGTGCGTGTGTGTGTGCGTGTGTGTGTGTGTGTGTCTGTGTGTGTGTGTGTGTGTGTGTGTGTGTGTGTGTGTGTGTGTGTGTGTGTGTGTGTGTGTGTGTGTGTGTGTGTGTGTGTGTGTGTGTGTGTGTGTGTGTGTGTGTGTGTGTGTGTGTGTGTGTGTGTGTGTGTGTGTGCGTGCGTGCGTGCGTGCGTGCGTGCGTGCGTGTGTGTGTGTGTGTGTAATTGTGTTATTACATTTTGAATTTTGTATTGTTATTCATTGTTAAGCAAAATGCCTTCTAGCCGTACTTCTGCATTAATTAATTCCTTTATAAAAACATAAATCTTTTAGATATTTTTAAAGATTATAAAGTCATGGCATTTGGAGAAAAAACGTACAAATGTAACCTATTTTAAAGAAAATATTCTCTGGAATAAAATTGTTATTGAATCCACAAAATATAATATATATATATGTTTTTGAGACTTAAAGTGGAACTATTATTCTATATTGGAAAAATATTATTTAGGACCAAAACATGTCTGTGAAGTTTTTTGCTTCAAATCCCAAACAGATCCCCGTTGTAGCCATGCCTCATACTGCTCACACCCCTCTTTTCAGCCCTGTTATGGCGCGTTTCCACTACACGGCCTCGCTCGGTATGGCTAGGCCTCGTTAGGACTGGCTCACTTTATGGCGCATTTCCATTACAGTTTATGAACTGGGGTAGTATCTATAGTAACGCAGTGTAGGCGGAGCCGTGACGTCATCTTCAATGAGAACCCCAGAAAAACAACACAGCCGTTAGCTGTTAGCACTCAGAGCTCACAGCTCCTCATATCTGTTCAGAAACTAGACAAAAGTTAAACAAGTACAAACCACAGACTGTCTGTGTCATGGAGAATACAGTCGCTGCTTTATTTATGTCTGTATAGGCCGTTGTTGTGAGTGTGGACGGTCGGAGCATATACTGCGTTAGCTTAGCCAATCTCCATTCAGAAAACACGCATTTTAAAAGGTGTTTCCCCTGCCGTCTGTCTGCAGACTTGACAAAGCATTAATTCATGGTTTTTACTAACCGGTATCAGTATGTTGTTACTTCGGCATCATTTAGAAACATGTATTACAATTAAATCACGGTCAAATATGTCCATCTTGTTGTAGTTGTAGCCCCCTTGCCAGCGATCCTCTCTCTAGTTTAGCATACTCAGCCCGACTCAGCCTCGTTGTCTCTGGCTCTAGACCCACGATTTTATGAGGCCAGAAAAACTGTGAATTAGGACCCGCCGGCCGGTACTAGGCCAAGTGGAAACGCAACCAAAGACGGGCCGCTGACGTCACAGCCCTCTTAAACCGTGCTCCGCGCTGTAGTGGAAACGCGCCATAAGAGAAACAAGGATTCTGGGTCCTTAGCTTTAAAAAAAAAAAGAGGAGGCGGAGCTAATGCCTGATCAGAATGCTACCGGAGATAAAGTTACATTCTGCTGTGATAAAACGCCACCCTGTTCTAAACCACATCAAGGAGTATTTCTGAAACAGTATGGAGCTCAAATGCTTTTTCTCTCTCGGGTTTATCACAAGGTGAGTTCCTTTTTTTATTTCCTGCTTTTTAAACACATGCGCTCTCCAGTACAGGTTAGCTCTGAGTGTTAGCGAGGCTTGCTAATGTAAACAAAGACGAGATTACATCCAAAGCACGTCAGGCATTGTTTCTGATAGCAACTTTCTGTGGGTCCGCCGCTGATTTGACGTCATATCGAAAGCAAATCTGTATCCAAAAAGTGCTTTTTGCATGATAGGTCCCCTGTAAAAAACATTATACAGTCATAAAATATACGAGAAATTAAATAACAGCATGAAAAATGTATTACAATGAAATAAATACAATACTTTTAGTCATTGTCCAATTAATCAACTTAAACTCTCAGGTAGGAATACAATAATTGGAATATTTTCTCCTCAAAGAGTCGAGATATCAGACGTTTGTGGTGTTTTATTCCCTCAAAGATTGGGTTTATTAAATAACACATTTATGAGATTAAAAAGAAAAGTCGTAAAAATACGAGAAATAAAATAACAGCATGAAAACATTTATAAAATTAAATATATTCTTTTTTGTAAATGTCCAATTAATCAAACAATTTATATATTCAGTCTAATATTTAATATTCCATCTGTCACATACTTATGTAAATATAATACCTTGCTTTATATCTTATTATTGTTCATTTGTAAATTCAACATGTATATTTTCTACTTTCTTGTTTATTTCTTGTTTTTTAATTGTCATTGTTCAATGGCTTGTCTTTTATGCTGATGCAACTCAAACATTTGGCAAATTGGGATCAATAAAGTACTATCTTATCTTATTTCAATCAGGAGAGACTTCATTTTGTTTAAAGAACATTTATTAACACATGTCATGTGATAAATGTTAAGTCTTTGGCGATTAGACCCCGATCCTGAAATGGTATATCTAAAGGGGAAATGCAGCCGTGAGCATATAGGGAACCCCCCCCCCGGGGTCTAGACACTGGTGATGATGATGAAGATCTGGATTTGATGAGGAGATGGGATGAAGAGGAGGTGTGATGAGGTCTTTGGGTTAGCTCTCCTGGCACAGGATGTGATGAAAGGAGGGTATATTTTCTCTCCTCAAACAGTCGAGATATCAGACACTTTTAGAGTTTTATTCCCTCAAAGATTGTGTTTCTGTCGAGATTATTTCCCCGCAGAGACGCTGCTGTTTCTGCAGAGTGTCAGGTGCTGGAGGTCAGACGTGAAGACACGGAAACTGAGTCTCTGAGTCTCTTTATCACAGAGAAACTCACAGAGTCACGGAGAAACTCACAGTCACGGAGAAACGTTGGGGTTATTCAGAGAGTACATGTGAAGAACTCTTCCTCCTGACCACGGGAAGTATAGAGGTCGAACACTCGAGTGTATCTTCTCTCAGAGAGCCATCGCCCCATGAGAGAGAAAGAGATGGAGGTCGTGATGGTGAAGAAGAAGCACCAACACATCACTTTAAGAACATATATGTTTATATATAACGCTTCATAAAGTGTCTGCACTAAACTAAGGCAACACAAAGCATCATGGGTAGTATTTACTTTATCAGTTATTAGAGTATTGGGTCTGATCATGTTAAAAAAGACAGTTTCTTGGAGCAAAATGTGACGTTTAAAATAAAACATAGCAGCTCCTTATGTAAGTGAATCAGTCAAAAATGAGGGTTTAAGGGATTCATTACCTCCGCCAAGGAAATGAGGTTTTCAGATTTTGTTCCGTGAAAAGTTTGACCCTGAAGTTCAGTAAACAGAAAGACTGAGAGATCCAAACTGAGAGAGAGAATAGAGAGTGGAGTCTCTCAGAAGAAAGGAGCGTCTTTAGAGAATATCTGCAGAGCCACGACGTCGTCTCACATTTTCAGATCTGCATTTCCTCTCAGAGCGTCTCTCCGGAGTTTAACGTTAGAGAAGTATTCTCCTCTCTGAGTGGGAGCAGACCGTTCAAAGCACATCACGATCATCTTTTTAATAACTTTAAAGTGTCTCCGTGGAAATAAGTCCTCACATTTCAGCTTTTCCTATCAACGGAGAAATATCAGAGCCACATAGGAGCATTCCTGTTCTGAGCGTTTAGTAATCATGTTCACGAAGAAGTGTGTGTGTGTGTGTGTGTGTGTGTGTGGTGTGTGTGTGTGTGTGTGTGTGTGTGTGTGTGTGTGTGTGTGTGTGTGTGTGTGTGTGTGTGTGTGTGTGTGTGTGTGTGTGTGTGTGTGTGTGTGTGTGTGTGTGTGTGAACATTCATTTATAAAATACATCCAGATATTTAAAGTCAATATCTGAATGTTTAAAGATTGTCTCTAACTTTTTAAGGAGCTCCGACGTCACGTTGTTGTTTACGTCACGTTGTTGTTTACGTCACGTTGTTGTTTACGTCACGTTGTTGTTTACGTCAGAATAGCAGAATAAGGCCTCTTTGAAGTTGTTCTTTTAGCAATGGAGCACACTCCTTAATAGAGCGGTGCAGGGAGGACGTATTCACCCTGAAGGAAGCTGCTGGTTCCCTCCACAAAAAGCAACAGGATTTCTCCAGAGGATTTAGGAAAAGAGCTGGAAATAATGTCTGTGGAAAACGAACCTGTTTGATAAATGCACGTTTTGTTCAGCCGGATAATCTCCACATGTCTACCCTACTTTTATAATGTTCGAATCTAATCTCCAGAAGCAAAATGCTAACGTGATGCTATAAAGCAGGGTTGCCAACTCTCACGCATCTGGCGTGTGACACACGCTTTCACTCTCAATCTCACGCTCTCACGCTGCCCAAACTATTCTCACGCCAAAAGCAAGAATACCGAAGACAAGAAACGGTTTTGAAAACTTTTGTCACGTAGTGATCGTCTTCTCAATAGAACATCTTTGATAATGTCTTCTGGCCAATCAGAATCACGATAACGGCGTGGTGCTGTTGCAGGAAGTCCCGACGGAGAATACTTTTGCGGTAGTACATCTCATATCATCGATACAACATTACGTGTTGATAGAAATCAACACGTAATGAAATAAGACCCCACGGTTTGATGATTGATAGGTGTGTGGGCTGTCTTTCATTTTGACACACAGAACAATGGGGGCTATCCACCCTTATCCACAATGTAAAGTAATTCACACAGCCTCTTCCCTCTTCTCTCTGTGAGGAGCAGCAGGTTCAGCTTTCAGAACAAAGTAACACAAAACTAAAATGGCATTCATTTTTTAAATGTGTCGTGTAGTAATAGATATATTTATTATTATTCTCAAGAGAGTACCAGAATGTGTATTTTATGTTAGTATTTTAAAAAAATCTCCTGGGGGAGAATCCCCCCAGACCCCCCTGCAGGGGTTGGGTTTTCAGCATGTCAACTCTTTCACCTGTGGGGAAATTGCAGGATTGGCTCCAGGTCGCCCTTTTTATTTACTACAAGACAAATGTGCCTTTTTATTTCATACATTTCAATTTGGATTGAGAGAGACAGGGAAATAATCTAAACCTCACGCGTGGCGTTTCACTGTCGGAGGGAGCGTGTATGTAATTACATTGCAAATACTGATTTGAGCCCCACCACTGTATGGGTTAGCCCTACCATAGATTACCCAACAAAAATACTCTGGAGCCGCAACTGCCGACCCGTATTGCGCATGCGCAGATCTGAGATCCAGTGGAAATGATAAAAAAGTAAAAGTCTGCTGCTTATTGTTCTACTAGGCCAACATAGAGTCAAAGAGTATATGAGAGTGAGAGTGTGTTAATTAATATATTTGGCAGTTTGGAGTAAGTCTATAGATTTGTTTGTGTGTGTGTGTTTCATGTATAGGCCTCTCACGATAATTAATTTTGTTGGATACATTTTCCCGGAAATTATTGCGATAAACGATAATATTGTCGGCACCGTTGTATGACCATTTTAGACCACTGACATAATGATAATATATAATAATAATTCAAGTACATCCTTTCAAACTGCTAGTCACATCCTCATGTAAATGGCAATTTATCGAGGTCAGAAAAGTTATCGAGTTCATTTTTATTTATCGTACGATAAGTCAATTAATTGCTTATCACGACAGGCACACAATAAAACAGTGGAAACAAACATGTCTGACTTTCATTAGTGAATGAAACTGTGTGCCCTTTATAGTCTGTGTCCATTATTGTGTATTTGTATATATTGTATATATATCCTATATGCTAAGGGCCCGCTGCTGACACGATAGCAGTCATTTCGTGCGCATATGTGTAATTAAACCGAATTAAACCCATGATATCAAAATCTCACTCCAGCCAGGTACCCAAAGTTGGCAACCCTGTATAAAGGGACTACAGCCGAGTCCAGCAGCACGACTTCAACGTCACGCCAACTTCAGATCCATATTCAAACACACAGATTCTAAATGGTACGAGTTGAAGTGTTTGTTTGAACAGTTTGCAGGAGGCAGGAACTTGCTTTCAAGCAGAACAGGGCAAACTAACTTAGAGGAGTGTTCACGTGTTCGGCGTAATGACGTACAACGTCCTCCACGACTTCTGTAGTCCTATTCAGCCACTTGGTAATATATTTTCCAAAATCCTATGGAGAAATCCCATTGGCTCTGAGACGAGGGAACAGGAAGTGGTGACATGCTGACTCACTTCCTGGTTTTAGGACTCGTCACTGCTCCACTCTATTCCTTCAACCACATTATTGAAAAGACAGCATTGCAATATATTTGTGCATTTACAAAAACGTGTTGATACCTAAGTCTATGATAACCTTTCAAATTAAAAACCTGGTTTCACTAATTATTCGATAAAGTATTAAACAATAACTGAGATGAACATACCCAAAGAACGCTCCTAAAACCCGGATGCTATAAGATATAATGCAGCTCCATTCAGCCTTAAAACATCTCCACATGTTGAGATGTATTGACTGTTTTTGTTGGCTTTTATGTGGTTTCTCTTTTGCTCTACATGTCCTTTAACCTTACCTCTAAATAATTTACCAAACAAATAAAATATGGTTTAAAGCAGCCGCAGCCGTTCTGACAGAAAACTGAAGGCTTTTTCACACAAAACTCGTCTGTCGCCTCCAGACCTTCATCCAACATTTTTATAGTTTCATCTGTTGGAGGAAACTCTGGCTGAATACAAATGGAAGAATGTTGTCTTTTGTTATCGTTGTTTTCTTCTGTTTCTTCCAGATGGAGGTGAGATCTGAAAACTGAGCACAGGTGAGAGAAAGAGTATAATATAATACAAGATGGAGTTGATTTGATATGAACATGTGATGCTGCAGAAAAGTATTACACAGACACAGATACTGGAAAACATCACAAAAGGTTTTACTCGTACCGGTACTTCATGAATGACAGTGTTCTAAAAAATAGTTTGAGATCTTCTAAATGTGTGAAAGTGTTTGTGTGTGGTTTTTCTCTCATATGCACATATACTTAAACATTTGTCATATATACTTACATGCAATCAATAGATCAAAGTGTATTTATATAGCCCGATATCACACATTGTGGGGGTTCTCGAGGGAATTGCAGGGGGTACATACTTAGGGATTGCATTGTATTCCCTCACAACGAATATTTTTAAATACATTTTCATAATCCTGTTGTCCCGCCCCCATAACTATCACAGTTCAAGTGTTTCATTAAAAGCTCTTCACAAAGATGTTGAAACTGCTAGAAGAGTCTTCATTTTATTATTTTCACTGACAATAAGTGTAAATGCCAAGTTTAAATGCATTTGCATTAAGGATGAGTTATACAAGTGTGGCCAATCATCACAGATGAGTGAGGGGTTCTTATAGAACGGTGACCAGGAACACAGGAAAGAAAAGGTTGGGAACCCGAACCAGTGCTTGAGACCCTCACATCGGACAAAAGCCTTCACAAAACAAGGGGCATATTTTTAGTGCATCCAATATTATTGCAAGTAAAACCAAAGTCATGCAAAACAATATCTTTACAATCATAATTAAAAACAAATATTTAGTACCTCCGCTAAATAGTTAATGTTTTTCGTTCGGTTTATCTGTCTGTCAGCTGGTTTGTTGGAGAAACTAAAGGTCTGAATACCATGAAACTTTGTAGGGTGTACGGGCCAAAATTGTGCAAAAATAAACCAAATTGTGCGGATCTGAACGTTTTCGTAATATCGATAGAATAAGGCATTTTGACCTTTTAGTTTTTTCTTTACAACCCTTTTGAATTTGTTTTTCAAAGACAATAAAAGTGTTATTTCAATACATGTTGGCAGGGTTTTGTCTGCACCGGGGAGCCCTCAAACCAAAATGCAGATTTTCCCCGTAAAATGTTAAAGTGATGCCAGAAAACAATATTTCTGTTCCTCAAAAACGGTATATTTCCTCCAGAAATCTGAGTATCAAACAGAGCGTCAGACGGCAGACACAGTTTTTACGGAGCTCCGACCTCACGTTGTTGTTTACGTCACGTTGTTGTTTACGTCACGTTGTTGTTTACGTGAGGAGACATAGGACTCATATCAGAGACACAGGACTCATACTATACTTTCTAGAAACACCCCTGAGAGAATATCAAATATTGTCTCGTAAATAAATGACTTTATTCTCGTAACTGTACCACTTTTAGTTTGAAAATTCTAAAATGTTGGGGACGTATTGATTATCTTTCAAATAAGAAATGTAAGAGGTAACTTATTAATGATATATCTTATACCAGATCAGAGACACAGTACTCATCCTATCTCTTTATAGAAACATGGTTAGTGATAAATAAATGAGACCTTTTTGGTCCGTTAGGCTGCGCTGAAGTGGAATCAGTATCTTTACCTCTGTCTTGAGTTTTCTGTCAATAAAAGTCTGTATTCTGTAGAAATGTTGAGCAAAGGATCGAGGATGTAGTTTGATCTCCTCTCTCTGATTCACTGTTTCCCCCCCGCACTAATGAAGTGGATCATCAGCCGTTCTGACGCATGGACACACGTGAAAGCATCTCTTTGAGGATTCACAACACAAACTGAGTCTCTCCGTTGGGATGTAAACTCTGAACGAAGCACGGCAGCACGTTTCAATCTGCAGACAAACGATACAGAATCAGCATAATGCCCTCTTAAAAACCGAGGGAGAGTTGAATTTAAATGAGCGCAGCATTAAAAATGCATGGCAGTAAATATCAACTCTGTGTTTCAACACGAAGCTGAGCAGGAACACAGAAGGAGGAAAGTTTGATGTTGTAAGTGTAGACACATCCTTTAATCCGAGGTAGGAAAGAAACTCTAACTTTCTTTCTGTTCAGATACAACAACAACTACTTTCTATTTGCTGTTCAACTCAGTGTTCAGCGGGGCGATAAAACGAAGGGTCAGAACGTCGTGAAATTAGAAAGAGTATTACAGATACAAAGATTAATTTACAAAAATACACATCTAGGTGGACAACAACCACACAGTCAGAGCCTCGACTGATGGCTTTCAACCGCTTTTTCTAGCTGTTTCTAGCTTGTTCGGAGGGTCAGGCCAATGGCTCATTTGACATAAACCCAGATCTTGACAGGAGGGTTAGTTTAGGAGAGAAGGCGGCGGCCTTAACAGTATTTCTGTGTGAGTGGAGCACGTATAAAGTGGTGTGACAGCAGCCAGGTAACAGTATTAAACGTTTTAGAACAAAAATGATTGTTCTGGTACAAAAACAAGACAGTAGCGTAGTAGCAGTATGTTTTTGGTATGAGAACACGTCAAAGTCAAAGTCCACTTTATTGTCAATCTTCCAGTTTGTGTGTACAGACAGAGATCGAAATACCGTTTAATACGTATGCAAATCTGTATATATACACAATCAAAGACACATTTATACACATATTAAGACATGAATAAAAGCACAACGATCAATATAGGCAAGTGTATTTATTTATTTATTTATATAGCACCTTTCAAAACAAGGCAATTCAAAGTGCTTTACAAAAATGAAAGACATTAAGAGCATTAAGAAACACACTCATTTAAAAGCAAAGATAATAAAACATGAATAACAAAGGAACATGAATGAAAGGGACAGAGCAGTGTGAGATACACACATCTGAAATGTTTAGCTCTGACTCTCAATCATTGCTCACTTTGTAGCAGAAATAGTTTTCTTTGACCTCCCTTTCTTTCCTCTTTCTTGTTTAACTTGTCCTTTAGTTACTTCAAGTGTTTCCTGCTAAATGAACCCCCCTTTGGAGAATTATAATCTGACCCCATGGTACCTTTTAGTTTTTGCCGAAACTATTCCTCTTTTTTTAAATGCCTATTAGTTAAAGGGGACCTATCATGCAAAATGCACTTTGGTACGTCTTTTCTACATGAATATGTGTCCCCGGTGTTCCAGGGAACTCACCAAGTGTCAGAAAACACAACCCTCTCTATTTTCCTCCATACCCAAATCTCTAAAAAAGGGGCTGCAACGGATCTGATAAAAACTGATCCAGATTTGAACACTGTCCTGACGTCAGGACGGTGGCGCTACGGCTATTGGGCCAACTCCACCAATCAGGAGGAGACAGCCACGGCCATTGCCGTTCGAAAGCGCTGGAGACGCTGTAGTACATATGCCAGGCCAGTAGATGGTGCTGTTCTCACAGAATCTGCCCAGAGCTAGAAATTGTCAAATTGAGCGAAATGAGGCATGGCTAAAATGCATGATCTGTTTGGTATTTTGAAAAAAAAAAAGTATAAATATGCCTTATATAGGTATGGTCCTACACTATATTATTCAAATATAGCATGATAGGTCCACTTTAAGTTTAACTTTTTTGGTATACTATATACAAAATAGCAGTCACTTCAATATCTTTGAGAATGTGTATTAGTGCAGACTGTCCATAGCAACGTAAAAAGTGTCTGGTGTCTCAGTGATGGATGTATAATAAGGGGGCGGGGCCTCGTTCATTAAAAAAAATGGCCTGAGATTCTCGAGATAAATGCATCAACATGTACCATGATCCTCTCCAGGAGAATGAATGGAGAGAGAAAATACATCTGGATTTGGCTTTTAGTGCATTTTACAACTTTCAAACCTAATGATTATAATAAGGGCTGTAAAATAGTTCCAACTGGGTTGTTTATTTAGTTTTAAAATAGTATCCACTGATACTAGACAGACGTCTCTTTCCCAATGTTAGTTAATGGGAGAAAGTCTTTCTGGGCCCAGTGACGTCACGGACTGATACGGGAGTTGTAGTACCGCCGTTTGGCCACTAGGAATATTTTCCTCAGAATCCGGAGCACTTCCTAGGGGCTTTAAGAGAACACGTCTCAGTTGGCGTCCATGATTGTTCCGGTACAAAAACAAGACAGTAGAAGTATGAATGTTTGTATATGAGAACACGTCTCAGTTGGCGTTGTTTGTGTGTTTGTTTTGGTAGAAAAACAGGTTATCGTTGGCGCCCATGTTTGTTTTAGTCAGGATCAGGTGACTGTTGACATGCATATTTGTTTTGGTCCACTAAAAAGCTGGGGTCCAAGTTTGGTTTTTGGTACAAGAACATGTCACAGCATCCATGTTTGTCTTGGTAATAAAACAGTTGATTGATGACATCCATGTTTGTTTGGGTCAAAGTACATTAAAAGGTTGGCGTCCATGTTTGTTTTGGTCAAAGTACATTAAAAGGTTGGTGTCCATGTTTGTTTTGGTCAAAGTACATTAAATGGTTGGTGTCCATGTTTGTTTTGGTCAAAGTACATTAAAAGGTTGGTGTCCATGTTTGTTTTGGTCAAAGTACATTAAAAGGTTGGCGTCCATGTTTGTTTTGGTCAAAGTCAGGATGTTGTTGGGAGTCCATATTTGTTTTGGTCGAATATCACAGTTAATTAAAGGGTCTGAAATAATAAACCGTGGCAGAAAATGTAATTTATTTGCCATTATTTTCCACTTCCTGTCATTATAATCTCTTGAAATAGATGCTTGGGGATCCAGGAGGTTTTCTTTTTATATCAGAAGATATTTCGACCACATTATGTCTCGCCTTCAGCCTCAGATTATCAGACGTCTCTCTCTTCAGCTCGACCCTCTTCATATTCTGCTTTATTCTGCTCTCAATAGTGAAATGGATTCAGAGGATGGAGTAATGTATTCCACTTTGAGTGTCTCCTCCTCACCTCTCCTCACCTCCTCCTCCATTTCCTGTCAAACAGCCCGGAGCTCTGAGGAGAAAAGCCTACTGACAGCTTCTGGAGCTTTTTATCACTATTTCATCCCTTTCTCTCCCTGTCATCTGTTTCCTTTATTTCTCTGCTCTGACCCAACGTGTCGGGAAAATGGTTTCATTAAGGGCTTTTATCTAAGAAAACAAATGTCATAGAGCTCAGATTTTGGCGGATAAAGAGAAGAAACAAACCCTTCATGGAAAACACATTTGTTAAAAGGACATTTAATCTGCCAAATGCACCAAAAACACTGAAACATATCCACTTTTACAGCAGAATAATAACCTTAAATAGTTATTGCAACAGAATTGTAGTTTTAAAAACAACACGTACATGTATATATGTACGTCCCCCTAAGACCAAGAAACAAAAACCTAAACTTGGCAATAAACAAAACAAAATATAATTTAAAATAAATATTCTGTATGCTTTTCTTGACTAGAAATCACTTTTACTTTTAACCATTTTCAGTAACTTTCCCTCTGTTTTCAAGGAAGTTCTGTGAAAAACTGAATTTATGTAAGTCAGTAAACAAGGCAAATGTAAATAAATAAAGCGCTTAACAGGCTATAATCACAAAGTGCTTTTCTACAGTATTAGCAGCTTGCAGAGAGACTAATGCATGCTCAAAATGCAAAACTGGGAACACAATACACATCAAATACAGAGCAGATATCAAAACAGCACCATGGAAACCATAAAGAAATGAAATGGAAATGATGCTAGCAGCTCTGGAAACAGAAGTTAAATGAGAGGAACACTGTAAGTGGGAATAAAGCATGTAGGAGTTATTTTAAATATAATGTTAAATACGCCGCCTGAAACTAAAACAGGAGATTTAAAGTTTGTCACAAAGCTGCCGTCTGGCCTCGATGATTCAAATGGGTTGCGCTCTGTCTTCATCATCCCTTTAACGATGACAACAGCTGCTCAATGCACACACACACACACACACACACACACACACACACACACACACACACACACACACACACACACACAAGGCAAGGCAAGGCAAGGCAAGTTTATTTATATAGCACCTTTCAACACAAGGTAATTCAAAGTGCTTTACAAAAATGGAAGACATTTTAAAAATGGCATTTAAAATCAGTCATTAAAAAGGAAAGATAATAAAATAAACATTAAAAGAAAAAATACATGGATAAAAGTTAAAAGTTACAGTGCAGTTTAAGATGTGAATAGTTCAATTAAAAGCAGCGGCAAAAAGAAAAGTCTTCAGCCTGGATTTAAAAGTAGTAAGAGTTGCAGCGGACCTGCAGGTTTCTGGGAGTTTGTTCCAGATATTTGGAGCATAATAACTGAATGCTGCTTCTCCATGTTTAGTTCTGACTCTGGGGACAGAAAGCTGACCAGTCCCTGAAGACCTGAGGGTTCTGGATGGTTCATAATTTAGCAGTAGGTCAGACATGTATTTTGGGCCTAAACCATTCAAAGCTTTATAAACCAGCAACAATATTTTGAAATCTATTCTTTGACACACAGGAAGCCAGTGTAAAGACTTCAGAACAGGAGTGATGTGATCCACTTTCTTAGTGTTAGTGAGGACTCGAGCAGCGGCGTTCTGAATCAGCTGCAGCTTTCTAATAGATGTTTTAGTGAGACCTGTAAAGACACCATTGCAGTAGTCGAGTCTCCTGAAGATAAAAGCATGGACAAGTTTTTCCAAATCCTGCTGTGACATTAGTCCTTTAATCCTAGATATGTTCTTTAGGTGATAGTAGGCTGATTTAGTAACTGTTTTAATGTGACTGTTGAAACTCAGGTCAGAGTCCATGACTACACCTAGATTTCTGGCTCTATCTGTTGTTTTGAACATTGCAGACTGAAGCTCAGCGCTAACTTTTATACGTTCTGCCTTGGCTCCAAAAACCATTACCTCAGTTTTATCTTTGTTTAATTGGAGAAAGTTCTGACACATCCAGTCATTGATTTGTTCAATGCACTTACTCAGTGTTTGAATTGGAGCATAATCTCCTGGTGAAATTGTTACGTAAATTTGTGTGTCATCCGCATAGCTATGGTAACTTATTTTGTTGTTTTTCATTATCTGAGCCAGTGGTAGCATGTAGATGTTAAAGAGAAGAGGCCCCAAGATGGAGCCTTGAGGTACCCCACATGTCATATTTGTCAACTCAGATGTGTATTTACCTATAGAAATAAAGTTTTTTCTGTCCTTTAAGTAGGACTCAAACCAATTTAGAACTGTTGCCGAAAGTCCCACCCAGTTTTCTAGTCGGTCTAGTAATATGTTGTGGTCAACAGTGTCAAATGCAGCACTGAGATCTAATAATACTAACACTGAAGTTCTGCCACTGTCTGTGTTTAAGTGGATGTCATTGAAGACCTTTACAAGAGCAGTCTCAGTGCTGTGGTTTGGACGAAATCCTGACTGGAACACATCCAAACAGTTATTTAAATGCAAGAAGTTACTCAACTGTTGAAATACTACTTTTTCAATGATTTTACCTAGAAATGGCAGGTTTGATATTGGCCTGTAATTGTTCATTACTGAGGCATCTAGATTATTCTTTTTTAAGAGCGGTTTAATGACTGCAGTTTTCAGGGCCTCTGGAAAAATACCTGAGTGAAGAGATGTGTTTACTATATGAAGTAGATCTGAGGCCATGCAAGGAAAAACATCTTTGAAAAATCCTGTTGGAATAATATTACACACACACACACACACACACACACACACACACACACACACACACACACACACACACACACACACACACACACACACACACACACACACACACACACACACACACACACACACACACACACACACCCACACACACACACACACACACACACACACACACTCCTCTGGGTCGTGTGTGTACCTGCGCTCATAAAGCAGCATATGGTGTGTGTGTGTGTGTGTGTGTTCAGTAAATATACAATGTTCAAAAAGTTCTTTGTTGAGGGAGGTCGCAGAACTAAAGGTTCATTACGTCTGTTTTAGCAAGGTTGTTTGGTGTATGACATGACAAAAGGAAATTCCTCAGAGTCCAAGGTGATGCACACACATCTTCACTTTAATATGTTCATGTTTGTTTTTAGAACAATAACACGTAACAGTTAGCATCCAAGTTTGTTTTGGTCCAAGAACACAGTTTATTAAAGGGTCAGAATGAATGAAAAGTGGCAGAAAATACCATTTATTTCTGATTTATTTTGCATTTTCTGTCATTGTTATACTCCCAGTTATCTTTTGGATGCGGTGCCATTGGAATGAAAATGTTTCCTTCCTTTCAAAATGGCCTTTTGAAATGTGTTTTTCCATAAATAGACTGATATTTTCCCTTTTACTTTGCCTTATATAAACAGACATTTTCCACATTATTTTGTCCTATATGAACTCATATGTTTCGCTTTTTTAGTACCAAATAAACAAAGGTTGTTGCCCTAATTTTGTCATAAATAATCTCATTTTTGTAACGCTATTCTGTCGCATCAGAGACACATTTTAAACATGACATTTCTTCAAATGTTTCCAATTCTTTGTTCCTCACACAATGGTACTTTTACCCTCTGCCGCCCTCGAGAAATACACTGATAGGAAAACAATCCACAAAAACAAATCATCTCTGTTGTTCTGCAGCGTGAAATAGAGAAGAAGCTCAGGAACAAACTCTCATTTCTCTTCAGTCCGTTCCGGAGAAAAGAGGAGAGAAATACCCGCCTTTATATTCTCTGTATTGTTGTGAAGTGAAAGAGAAGACTTCCTGCAGTTCAACACAGGATCTCTGGATTCTCTTCAGGCTTTTCTAAAGGTTGCAGAGTGCCGTCGTGCACTATTCATGCTCAGAAAGGTTGGCAGAAAGTATGAAATGTGAGTTTTTGTGAGCGGTGACTAAGCGGGTGGCCGCGGGAAGAAAAACTTCTGATGTTCACACCGCGGAGAACACGCATTAATATTTCAAAAGGGCTCTTTTCAACAATGCTTTCTATTTGCTCTCCTCTTACGTGACACTTTTATTCTCTACGTGTCCTTTCCCTTTCAGAGTTTCTCTCTACCCTAACTTTCTCTACTTTCCCCCCGTCATGTGTCCAACCTGAGGAGGTCTCTACTTTAAAGAGTCCTCTCCTGCTGATGTTCAAGTGTATATCAGTATGTAATGTCTCTACTTTAAAGAGTCCTCTCCTGCTGATGTTCAGGTGTATATCAGTATGTAATGTCTCTACTTTAAAGAGTCCTCTCCTGCTGATGTTTAGGTGTATATTAGTATGTAGTGTCTCTACTTTAAAGAGTCCTCTCCTGCTGATGTTCAGGTGTATATCAGTATGTAGTGTCTCTACTTTAAAGAGTCCTCTCCTGCTGATGTTCAGGTGTATATCAGTATGTAATGTCTCTACTTTAAAGAGTCCTCTCCTGCTGATGTTTAGGTGTATATTAGTATGTAGTGTCTCTACTTTAAAGAGTCCTCTCCTGCTGATGTTCAGGTGTATATCAGTATGTAGTGTCTCTACTTTAAAGAGTCCTCTCCTGCTGATGTTCAGGTGTATATCAGTATGTAGTGTCTCTACTTTAAAGAGTCCTCTCCTTCTGATGTTCAGGTGTATATCAGTATGTAGTGTCTCTACTTTAAAGAGTCCTCTCCTGCTGCTGTTCAGGTGTATATCAGTATGTAGTGTCTCTACTTTAAAGAGTCCTCTCCTGCTGATGTTCAGGTGTATATGAGTATGTAGTGTCTCTACTTTAAAGAGTCCTCTCCTGCTGATGTTCAGGTGTATATCAGTGTGTAGTGTCTCTACTTTAAAGAGTCCTCTCCTGCTGCTGTTCAGGTGTATATCAGTATGTAGTGTCTCTACTTTAAAGAGTCCTCTCCTGCTGATGTTCAGGTGTATATCAGTATGTAATGTCTCTACTTTAAAGAGTCCTCTCCTGCTGATGTTTAGGTGTATATTAGTATGTAGTGTCTCTACTTTAAAGAGTCCTCTCCTGCTGATGTTCAGGTGTATATCAGTATGTAGTGTCTCTACTTTAAAGAGTCCTCTCCTGCTGATGTTCAGGTGTATATCAGTATGTAGTGTCTCTACTTTAAAGAGTCCTCTCCTTCTGATGTTCAGGTGTATATCAGTATGTAGTGTCTCTACTTTAAAGAGTCCTCTCCTGCTGCTGTTCAGGTGTATATCAGTATGTAGTGTCTCTACTTTAAAGAGTCCTCTCCTGCTGATGTTCAGGTGTATATGAGTATGTAGTGTCTCTACTTTAAAGAGTCCTCTCCTGCTGATGTTCAGGTGTATATCAGTGTGTAGTGTCTCTACTTTAAAGAGTCCTCTCCTGCTGCTGTTCAGGTGTATATCAGTATGTAGTGTATCTACTTTAAAGAGTCCTCTCCTGCTGATGTTCAGGTGTATATCAGTATGTAGTGTCTCTACTTTAAAGAGTCCTCTCCTTCTGATGTTCAGGTGTATATCAGTATGTAGTGTCTCTACTTTAAAGAGTCCTCTCCTGCTGATGTTCAGGTGTATATCAGTATGTAGTGCCTCTACTTTAAAGAGTCCTCTCCTGCTGATGTTCAGGTGTATATGAGTATGTAGTGTCTCTACTTTAAAGAGTCCTCTCCTGCTGATCTTCAGGTGTATATCAGTGTGTAGTGCCTCTACTTTAAAGAGTCCTCTCCTGCTGCTGTTCAGGTGTATATCAGTATGTAGTGTCTCTACTTTAAAGAGTCCTCTCCTGCTGATGTTCAGGTGTATATGAGTATGTAGTGTCTCTACTTTAAAGAGTCCTCTCCTGCTGATGTTCAGGTGTATATCAGTGTGTAGTGTCTCTACTTTAAAGAGTCCTCTCCTGCTGATGTTCAGGTGTATATCAGTATGTAGTGTCTCTACTTTAAAGAGTCCTCTCCTGCTGATGTTCAGGTGTATATCAGTATGTAGTGTCTCTACTTTAAAGAGTCCTCTCCTGCTGATGTTCAGGTGTATATCAGTATGTAGTGTCTCTACTTTAAAGAGTCCTCTCCTGCTGATGTTCAGGTGTATATCAGTATGTAGTGTCTCTACTTTAAAGAGTCCTCTCCTGCTGATGTTCAGGTGTATATCAGTATGTAGTGTCTCTACTTTAAAGAGTCCTCTCCTGCTGATGTTCAGGTGTATATCAGTATGTAGTGTCTCTACTTTAAAGAGTCCTCTCCTGCTGATGTTCAGGTGTATATCAGTATGTAGTGTCTCTACTTTAAAGAGTCCTCTCCTGCTGATGTTCAGGTGTATATCAGTATGTAGTGTCTCTACTTTAAAGAGTCCTCTCCTGCTGATGTTCAGGTGTATATCAGTATGTAGTGTCTCTACTTTAAAGAGTCCTCTCCTGCGGATGTTCAGGTGTATATCAGTATGTAGTGTCTCTACTTTATAGAGTCCTCTCCTGCTGATGTTCAGGTGTATATCAGTATGTAGTGTCTCTACTTTAAAGAGTCCTCTCCTGCTGATGTTCAGGTGTATATCAGTATGTAGTGTAGTTATTCACATCATGTTGTTGTCACAGAAAATCCAAACTAAATATAAAGCTTAAAAAACAGATCAATAAAGTGAAATAACCCTTTGGTTAGCCTTAGTAAAACAATACTGTGAGAATACTAACATTTATGAAATATATTATCTGATATTACAGTTGCAATAGTGGGGTGGGGTTACAAACACTACATTAATTATATAGTTAAGTTATTTGTGTAAAATGTATGAATGCTGATCTGTCATATATCTTCTTTGATGATCTGCAGTTTGAGAAGTTACTCAGTTAGATTTATGTATTTGTTTCCCAGAACCGGTCTGAATGTGTTTCTGCCTCCCTCTGAAGCAGCTCTGCAGGTATGCTGCATTCCTAACAACGCACACCTGCCGTAAATTACCTTGTGTCAGCATCAGAAGGGAAAGGCCCTTCTTTGTTTTCTGTCTTTGTTCACTTCCTCCTTCCTTGTTCCTCGAGTTTGTTTTTGATCTTTAATTTAACGCCTTTTTAATTTAATGTTTAGATAAAAAACGAGAGTACACGTTAATCTAGAGCATTCACACATTGGTTGGTCAAGTTTAATACATTAGAGTCTCCAACAAACATGAATTCATTCATCAGAGTTGCATTATAAGAAATTGCAGAGTGTGGATATCGATTGCGTGGCCTTGGCTCGGATCTGACATACCTGCTCTGCCCTGATCTACTACTAGCTGTTAACTAGCTAGCAACCATATCGCTTTTGAGAAGTGTCCAGTGTTCCACATCTAACTGTTTGTGTTCGTATTGAGAGCACCATCCAGCTGATGTTCAGGTGTATATCAGTATGTAGTGTCTCTACTTTAAAGAGTCCTCTCCTGCTGATGTTCAGGTGTATATCAGTATGTAGTGTCTCTACTTTAAAGAGTCCTCTCCTGCTGATGTTCAGGTGTATATCAGTATGTAGTGTCTCTACTTTAAAGAGTCCTCTCCTGCTGATGTTCAGGTGTATATCAGTATGTAGTGTCTCTACTTTAAAGAGTCCTCTCCTGCTGATGTTCAGGTGTATATCAGTATGTAGTGTCTCTACTTTAAAGAGTCCTCTCCTGCTGATGTTCAGGTGTATATCAGTATGTAGTGTCTCTACTTTAAAGAGTCCTCTCCTGCTGATGTTCAGGTGTATATCAGTATGTAGTGTCTCTACTTTAAAGAGTCCTCTCCTGCTGATGTTCAGGTGTATATCAGTATGTAGTGTCTCTACTTTAAAGAGTCCTCTCCTGCTGATGTTCAGGTGTATATCAGTATGTAGTGTCTCTACTTTAAAGAGTCCTCTCCTGCTGATGTTCAGGTGTATATCAGTATGTAGTGTCTCTACTTTAAAGAGTCCTCTCCTGCTGATGTTCAGGTGTATATCAGTATGTAGTGTCTCTACTTTAAAGAGTACTCTCCTGCTGATGTTCAGGTGTATATCAGTATGTAGTGTCTCTACTTTAAAGAGTCCTCTCCTGCTGATGTTCAGGTGTATATCAGTATGTAGTGTCTCTACTTTAAAGAGTCCTCTCCTGCTGATGTTCAGGTGTATATCAGTATGTAGTGTCTCTACTTTAAAGAGTCCTCTCCTGCTGATGTTCAGGTGTATATCAGTATGTAGTGTCTCTACTTTAAAGAGTCATCTCCTGCTGATGTTCAGGTGTATATCAGTATGTAGTGTCTCTACTTTAAAGAGTCCTCTCCTGCTGATGTTCAGGTGTATATCAGTATGTAGTGTCTCTACTTTAAAGAGTCCTCTCCTGCTGATGTTCAGGTGTATATCAGTATGTAGTGTCTCTACTTTAAAGAGTCCTCTCCTGCTGATGTTCAGGTGTATATCAGTATGTAGTGTCTCTACTTAAAGAGTCCTCTCCTGCTGATGTTCAGGTGTATATCAGTATGTAGTGTCTCTACTTTAAAGAGTCCTCTCCTGCTGATGTTCAGGTGTATATCAGTATGTAGTGTCTCTACTTTAAAGAGTCCTCTCCTGCTGATGTTCAGGTGTATATCAGTATGTAGTGTCTCTACTTTAAAGAGTCCTCTCCTGCTGATGTTCAGGTGTATATCAGTATGTAGTGTCTCTACTTTAAAGAGTCCTCTCCTGCTGATGTTCAGGTGTATATCAGTATGTAGTGTCTCTACTTTAAAGAGTCCTCTCCTGCTGATGTTCAGGTGTATATCAGTATGTAGTGTCTCTACTTTAAAGAGTCCTCTCCTGCTGATGTTCAGGTGTATATCAGTATGTAGTGTCTCTACTTTAAAGAGTCCTCTCCTGCTGATGTTCAGGTGTATATCAGTATGTAGTGTCTCTACTTTAAAGAGTCCTCTCCTGCTGATGTTCAGGTGTATATCAGTATGTAGTGTCTCTACTTTAAAGAGTCCTCTCCTGCTGATGTTCAGGTGTATATCAGTATGTAGTGTCTCTACTTTAAAGAGTCCTCTCCTGCTGATGTTCAGGTGTATATCAGTGTGTAGTGTCTCTACTTTAAAGAGTCCTCTCCTGCTGATGTTCAGGTGTATATCAGTATGTAGTGTCTCTACTTTAAAGAGTCCTCTCCTGCTGATGTTCAGGTGTATATCAGTATGTAGTGTCTCTACTTTAAAGAGTCCTCTCCTGCTGATGTTCAGGTGTATATCAGTATGTAGTGTAGTTATTCACATCATGTTGTTGTCACAGAAAATCCAAACTAAATATATAACTTAAAAAACAGATCAATAAAGTGAAATAACCCTTTGGTTAGCCTTAGTAAAACAATACTGTGAGAATACTAACATTTATGAAATATATTATCTGATATTACAGTTGCAATAGTGGGGTGGGGTTACAAACGCTACATTAATTATATAGTTAAGTTATTTGTGTAAAATGTATGAATGCTGATCTGTCATATATCTTCTTTGATGATCTGCAGTTTGAGAAGTTACTCAGTTAGATTTATGTATTTGTTTCCCAGAACCGGTCTGAATGTGTTTCTGCCTCCCTCTGAAGCAGCTCTGCAGGTATGCTGCATTCCTAACAACGCACACCTGCCGTAAATTACCTTGTGTCAGCATCAGAAGGGAAAGGCCCTTCTTTGTTTTCTGTCTTTGTTCACTTCCTCCTTCCTTGTTCCTCGAGTTTGTTTTTGATCTTTAATTTAACGCCTTTTTATTTTAATGTTTAGATCAAAAACGAGAGCACACGTTAATCTAGAGCATTCACACATTGGTTGGTCAAGTTTAATACATTAGAGTCTCCAACAAACATGAATTCATTCATCAGAGTTGCATTATAAGAAACTGCAGAGCGTGGATATCGATTGCGTGGCCTTGGCTCGGATCTGACATACCTGCTCTGCCCTGATCTACTACTAGCTGTTAACTAGCTAGCAACCATATCGCTTTTGAGAAGTGTCCAGTCTTCCACATCTAACTTTGTAGGTGCTTATAGTGCATTGTGCCATACTTGGCATGGGGAAGCACTGATAACCACCACCTAACTCTGATTCTTACCACCCATGGTATGTCTGGAAGGCCTGCCAGCTTCACAATCAGCTTCATTGGCTTGATTGTGTTGAAATGTAACTGTAATTCAGAAATAACATGTCAACCAGTTTTCTGTTATTTCAGGTTCAGGTGTACAGTGAAGTGCTGCACGGGAGGCTCTGGCTCAGTGGATAGTGTGCTGGACTTTGAATCAGGGGATAGCAGGTTTGAGTCCCACTGCCATCAGCATGTCGTTGTGTCCCTGAGACACTTCACCCCAAATTGCTCCTGTGGGGATTGTCCACAGTACTGAATGTATGTAAGTCACTTTGGATAAAAGCGTCTAACAAATGACATGTAATGTAATGTAATATAAAAGTGCCAGGGCCAGCATAAAATACAATACAATACAGCTTTATGTATAAAGCACTACAGAACAAAGCTCTCTACAGTCAGTTAAACAAACAAAACATACACAAAATCACACAGCACAGCTCACACAAAAACAAGTACAAGTTAAAAACAATAGACACTTGTAAATGCAATAAAAGTAACACTCTACAAGATGTCAATTCGCTAAGGAGAAGAGGTGGGTTTTAAGAAGTGATTTAAAAGCAGGCTGTGTGGCAGCCTGTCTGATGTGCAGGGGCAGATCGTTCCACAGTGTGGGGACCTGTCTGATGTGCAGGGGCATATGGTTCCACAGTGTGGGGACCTGTCTGATGTGCAGGGGCATATGGTTCCACAGTGTGGGGACCTGTCTGATGTGCAGGGGCAGATCGTTCCACAGTGTGGGGACCTGTCTGATGTGCAGGGGCATATGGTTCCACAGTGTGGGGACCTGTCTGATGTGCAGGGGCAGATCGTTCCACAGTGTGGGGACCTGTCTGATGTGCAGGGGCAGGTCGTTCCACAGTGTGGGGACCTGTCTGATGTGCAGGGGCATATGGTTCCACAGTGTGGGGACCTGTCTGATGTGCAGGGGCAGGTCGTTCCACAGTGTGGGGACCTGTCTGATGTGCAGGGGCATATGGTTCCACAGTGTGGGGACCTGTCTGATGTGCAGGGGCATATGGTTCCACAGTGTGGGGACCTGTCTGATGTGCAGGGGCATATGGTTCCACAGTGTGGGGACCTGTCTGATGTGCAGGGGCAGATCGTTCCACAGTGTGGGGGCCTGTCTGATGTGCAGGGGCAGGTCGTTCCACAGTGTGGGGACCTGTCTGATGTGCAGGGGCAGATCGTTCCACAGTGTGGAGGCCTGTCTGATGTGCAGGGGCAGGTCGTTCCACAGTGTGGGGCCCTGTCTGATGTGCAGGGGCAGGTCGTTCCACAGTGTGGAGGCCTGTCTGATGTGCAGGGGCAGGTCGTTCCACAGTGTGGGGACCTGTCTGATGTGCACGGGCAGGTCGTTCCACAGTGTGGGGACCTGTCTGATGTGCAGGGGCAGATCGTTCCACAGTGTGGAGGCCTGTCTGATGTGCAGGGGCAGATCGTTCCACAGTGTGGAGGCCTGTCTGATGTGCAGGGGCAGATCGTTCCACAGTGTGGAGGCCTGTCTGATGTGCAGGGGCAGATCGTTCCACAGTGTGGAGGCCTGTCTGATGTGCAGGGGCAGGTCGTTCCACAGTGTGGGGGCCTGTCTGATGTGCAGGGGCAGATCGTTCCACAGTGTGGAGGCCTGTCTGATGTGCAGGGGCAGGTCGTTCCACAGTGTGGGGACCTGTCTGATGTGCAGGGGCAGATGGTTCCACAGCGTGGGAGCCGCTACAGAGAAGCAACGGCCCCCTCTGAGCTCTGACCTTGGTTCTGGGCACATTCAGGAGGATCCGCTGACCTGAGAGTGCGGTTGGGCGTGTAAGGGTGGAGCAGCTCAGAAATATATGGTGGGGTCATGCCATTGAGGGATTTAAAAGTAAATAAAATGATTTTAAAATGAATCCTAAAATGTATTGGCAGCCAGTGGAGCGAAGCCAACATGGGGGAAATGTGGTCATATTTCTGTGTGCCAGTTAAAAGCCTTGCTGCAGCATTTTGCACCCGCTGCAGACGAGCGAGGGAGGACCCACTGACCCCAGTGTAGAGAGAGTTACAGTAATCCAGCCGAGTGGGGACAAAGGCGTGGATTACTGTCTCAAACTGCTGTCTGGAGAGAAAAGGTTTTATTTTGGCTAGGAACCCCTAGATTTCACCGGGTCCGTCTGCGGCGCGTTACGGGCGCGTTACGGGCGCGTTACGGGCAGAGTTGGGTGTAACGCGTTACAAAGTAACGCGTTACTGTAATAATATTACTTTTGTCGGTAACGGAGTAGTGTAACGCGTTACTTTTATAATTCAGTAATCACACTACAGTTACTAACATTGCCCCGACACACGTTACTTCGTTACTTTTATAAAATCAGTCATAATCACACTGACTTACAAGAGGGGTTTCCGCCGCTGGTTTATATGTACGTAATCTGCGCGATTTGCGCGTCCACATATCCACGACCACGAGCAGTGCTGCATAAACATGGCTGAGTCAGCGATATCTTTCGAGGGGTGGAGGTATGCCCATTATTTTGAGTTCGTCCGAAGGATTGACAGGAATGTGACGGTGAGGTGCAAACTGTGTCCAGGCCAGAAGCTGTTATCCACTGCTGCAAACACAACGTCAAACCTAAACAAACACCTGCAAAGAGCTCATGCTAAGGTGAAGCTAATAGCTAAGGACCCCCGAACCCAGAGTGAGGATGTTGCTACTGCAAGTGCGCCGCCCCCGCCTCTGAAGCAGCAAAAGTTAGAATTTGGAGGACCGGTAAGCAAAGCAGAGATGGACAGGCTTGTTGCATCCTTTATAGTTGAGGAAATGTTGCCCATCTGCACAGTGGAATCACCATCGTTCAGGGATATACTGCGCAAAATACAGATTGCAGGAGACAGAAGACAGCCATGGTCAGATAGGAAAACATTCAGGAGCTATCTGGATCAGTCTTATGCGACAATGGAAAATGAACTAAAGAGAACATTTGAAACTTTAGAATTTGTGTCTACCACTGCTGACATCTGGACTAGCCACAATAAAAGCTTTTGGGAATGACAGCCCACTGGATTGACCCACGCGATTTCCATCGTGAGAAAGCCGCAATTGCTTGCAAAAGGATTAAAGGACGACACACATATGACGTTATTGCAAGTGAAATTGAACAAATTCATTCAAAGTTTGGACTTTCACACAAAGTCACCGCCACTGTCACGGACAATGGATCCAATTTTGTCAAGGCTTTCAAGGTGTATGAGCAGCAGCATCCAGCATCCGATTCTGACGAGGGAGATGATGAAGAAGGTCAGGGTGTAGCTTTCACAGATGTTGGAGAAGTGCTGTCTACCAACCTAGAACAAGGACAGTTTTCTCTACCTCCACACTTGAGGTGTGCGTCACACACACTCAATTTAATTTCAGGCAATGATGTTGAAAAATGGCTTACATCAAACACCGAGTCCAAATCGGTTTACAGAAGTGCCACTGGAAAGTGTTCTGCCCTTTGGACTAAAGCAAGCCGTTCTACCGTGGCATCTGATCTCGTCGAGGATACGTGCAGAAGGAAACTTATCGTGCCGACATCAACAAGATGGAATTCATTCCATGATGCCCTATCCCGCATCACTGACATCCCCATCCCAGAGTTAAATACTCTCTGTAACCGACTGGGTATTAAAGCCCTCACTGACCGGGAGCATCAATTCCTCAAGG
Organism: Trematomus bernacchii; assembly: GCF_902827165.1. Classification (NCBI taxonomy): domain Eukaryota; kingdom Metazoa; phylum Chordata; class Actinopteri; order Perciformes; family Nototheniidae; genus Trematomus; species Trematomus bernacchii. The sequence continues at coordinate 26,666 of NW_022988021.1, forward strand.
AATACTGCACCGTCCTGAAACCACTCACAGTGGCGTTGGATATTCTGCAAGGGGAAGACAACTGCTACTACGGCTGTCTTCTACCAACGTTGGAAATTATATATATACAAACACACAAACTCATTTTGCAGACCCTATCCCTCCGTAGTCTTTCAAGTAGGAGGAGAAATGCCAGCGTTCTCCTCCGGTTTACAGGCACTGTGTAAATTATATATATAGAATAATTATGATGATGAATGCATTTTTTTACCACTAAAATACAGCAACACATCTTTGATTCATGTCGTTTATAACTGGAATATTACAGTTATTATTAACTTTGTCTGTACAAAGCAGCCTGTCCAGGAAATATGCCCAAATCAACTAAAACTGCGAGCCGGCAGGCAAGACGTTCCGCTTCTGAAATGCTTCTGAAACGCGCCCGGTAGGGTATGACGCCGGAGGAGGCCGGACCAAAACAGCCGTAACGCGGCGCAGACGGACCCGGTGGAATCTAGGGGTAAGGTGAGAAAAGCTTGTTCAGCATGACGTCCACTCATCTGTAGGGGTTCACTGTATCTAGAACCACAGCGTTTGATGGATTGGAGAACCATTTCATGCTAATGTAGCCCACTGACATTCGCATGAACGTACAGTCAAGGTGTTGCAGGCATCAAATTCAAAAAGAGTGAATATCTTTAAATAGATTTTTGAATTTTCAAATCATTGTATTCGGTTTTTATTTATGTTTTACACAACTTCCCAACTTCATTGAATTGGGGTTTATATATATATAATGATTGTATGTATGGAACTATTAACAGAGCTTTCCCCGTATTTCTTTGGAGCAGTGTTGGTATTACACATTTTACCTTTAAATAAGGTCATTTCTGGAAGCATGTTATGTAAGAGGTCCGCAGATAAAGACTATCAATCAGTGTCAGGGAGTGTCTCTGCATTCCTAGGTACAAGGGACATTTAGTTTTTCTGTTGATCACATCAGGAAGGTGTTTTCTTGCCAAGGCCTGTCACATTAGGAAATGTTTTGACAGGTGTGTTCAGGTGTGAGAACAGGACGTCAGGTGAGGAGAGTATCTGACAGAATATAAGTCACCTCACAACATCACATTTCATCAGACTTGAATCTCCTGCTGGAAGTCAGAAGACCCTCACACAACTCTGCTGATCTACACAACTTCACCAGGTGAGGACTAACAGACAAACACAGATTTATAATAAAGACTTTACTTTTCTGTGTAAAACTACAGCTGATAGATTAGTGTCTGCAGGGATATACTGCATTTGTAGGCACAGTTGAGAGTCAGACTCCAAGTGTTATTAACTCTCAACACTCCTACTCCTTAACAGACGTTTAAATCAGTTTCTGAAGTCTGTGTTGTTTCTTCTCAACAGGTTGGAGAAAAATGGCCTCAGATCTCATGACCGTTGCTGCTCTGGGGCGACCTTTCACCCTAGGGATGCTCTATGATGCTCGGAGTGACAAACTGATTCCAGGTAAGACTTCAAATTGTCACAAAACTTTCATCATAGTCACTGTACAACAACAATTATTAACATTATTTTGTTGTCATGCCATTGTAAATTGAGTGTGTTATGAGAGTTGTTTCTTGTGTCTCTTTGTCGTGCATCTGTGTATATCTGGATATTTTTTCACTGCTTTTGTCCGTTGATTGTATTTTTTTTAAAATGCTTGAGAGGATTAGGGCTACACCAAAAGTGAATTTATTTTTAGTTCTGAGATTTAATTCAGAATTCGAGGAAAAAAGTCACAATTCTAATAGTTTTTTTTTTCTCAGAAGATCTTTAAACTCAGAACAAAAAATAAATATCACTTTTGGTTATATCTCCTCCATACTCTGAGGAGGACGTTTCTCAGAATTCTGAATTTAAAGAATGCTAGAGTACGGAAGAGTGTGAAACGTTTTTTGAGATCTGACCAAAAGTGCGTTTTTTTTGGGTTCTGTGATTAAACTAAGAATTTTAAGAAAAAAGTCAGGTTACTGAGATTTTCCGATTATTCTCTAAATAACTTTAGTCTCAGCACGAAAAAAAATCCTCCGTACTCTAGAATTCTTTAGTTTTAGAATACTGAGCTTACATTCAGAATTCTAAGAAGACATTTAAAAATTGTTTTCTTTTTCTTAGAATAACTTTAATCTGAGAATTCAAATAAAAACTCTGAATTCTTTTCATTTCATTTCATTTCAAACCTTTATTTATCCAGGTTGTATCCCATTGAGATCATTGACCTCTTTTTCAAGGGAGACCTGCTCAAGTAGGTTCCACATGAAACATTAAAAACATAAACAGAACAACAAAAGGACATCATACAGTATCATTACAGGGATTACAAATTACATACTATCCACATGCACAGGTACCAACAGCTTCCGTTTCAGTAGCATCTAACCGAGCTTTAAAAACATTTAGTGGCACCAGATTGCTCAGTTTCCATTTTAATTGCAGACTATTCCAGGACAGTGGGGCTGCGCATCTAAATGCTATCTTCCCTAAGACAGTCCTAGCAGTTGGCACATTTAATAAAACCACAGCATGCGATCTCAGGCAGTAGCCACTTATAGTTCGCCGTGAGATCAGGGAGCAGATGTAGGATGGAAGTTTCCCTAACATGGCTTTATATATAAAAATGTACCAGTGACTTTCTCAGAAGTCTGAATTTATTTCACACACCTACTTTGCTTATTAAAACCTCTCACAGGATAGCAAGCTGCAACCTGAAAAACGTTGAAATTATATGTTTTATGTGAATTTATATAAACAAAAGTTTTTGCCCTGAACTGATCCGAAAAACGTATGCTTTCATATTTATTTATGTCTTTGTTTATGTTTATTTAGGTCTCAAATTATGGAATGCTGAAACTCTAAAAATAACTGAAGGACTTCAGCAGAGCAGTACTTATAACATGTCTGCATCTGACTCCTTTGAAGAGAAGTCCACTCTGATGGACATTGAAGCTTCTCTGAAGGCCAGTTACATGGGTGGACTGATAGAAGTTGGAGGATCTGCCAAGTATCTGAATGATCAGAAGAAATCCAAGAATCAGAGCAGAGTGACCTTTCAGTACAAAGCTACCACCAAGTTCAAACAGTTGTCAATTGATCATGTGACCCTGGACACCAAACAGAGGGAGGTTATTGAGAAGGGCTTGGCGACACATGTAGTCACAGGCATCCTGTATGGGGCAAATGCTTTCTTTGTGTTTGACAGTGAGAAGTTAGAAGCCAGCCAGGTTCAGAAGACAGAGGGCAGCATGCACGCTGTGATAAAGAAGATTCCTTCTTTAAGTATTGAGGCGAAAGTTGACACCAAGCTGACTAATGCAGAGAAAGCCCTGACTAAACAATTTTCCTGCAAATTCTACGGAGACTTCATTCTGAAAAGCAACCCAGTAACATTTCAAGAGGCAGCGAAGACCTACTCACAGCTTCCACAGCTACTAGGAACAAAGGGAGAGAATTCGGTCCCAGTGAAGGTCTGGCTGATGCCACTGAAGAGTTTTGATCCCAAAGCTCCTGAGCTGAAGATGAGAATCAGCAATGGACTAGTGAGGAAAGCCCAAGATGCTCTGAACGATTTAAAGGAAGTAGAAATGAGATGCAACGATTCTCTGGACGACCAAGTGGGAGAGGACTTCCCAAAGATCCGAAAAGATCTAAGCACTTTCCAAAAACTGTGTGGTTATTATGAAACCAACATCCAGCAAGCCATGGCAAAGAAACTTCCCTCCATCCAAGCAGGAAAGGAAAAGGAGAGCTCACTGGAAAAAGTCTTTGAAGACAGGAACGAGTCACCCTTCAGCAAAGAAAAACTAACCAAGTGGCTGGAAAACAAAGACAGAGAAATCACCGTCATCAAGTCCTGTGTGGACACCATGGAGGACGTAAAGATCGTCCAGAACCAGAACGAGCTGGACAGAGAGGTCCTTGCTTCAGGTGTAGAGGATGTTCTGTGCTTTGTTTTCACCTCCATGCCAAGGGGTGATATCTACCTTGATGAGATGGCTGACTTCTTGAATTCAACCAAGTTAGGAAGTACCCATGAAGACCAGTGGTACTACTCAGATGAAGTTCTGAAATCAATGAGAGAAAAAGCCACATTTTTGCAGGGTGCTTCCAAAGCGCTGAAGCACAACAAACAATTCCGTTTCCTCATAACGGCCAAAACCAATCCCAACTACAAAGGAGCAACCATCTACCACTACAAGAAAGGCCGGCTGGTCACTGAAAACTTTCATCCTCAAAAGCCTTCTTCTGTGGAGACCATCACACACAAGAGAGATCTGATCTGGTGTAAGTCAGCCTTTTTTAAGTCAAAAATGTGAATTCTGCAGCAGTTTGACCATCAAAGTTACTGATAAGATATTTTGTTATGTTTTCTCCATCAGATGCTGTTGATCTCAACCTGGACCCAGACACTGCCAACTACAATATGATACTGTCTCACAACGACAAAAAGGCAACAAATGGACCAGCGCAGAAGTATTCTCGTATCCAAGAGAGGTATGGATGGTGCCCACAGGTGTTGTGCAAAGAGGAGTTATCTGGGTGCCATTACTGGGAGGTAGAGTGGAGTACTGGTGGCTGGCAGTCTGTTTTTGCTGCTGTTGCATACAAGGGAGCTGCCAGAAATGCTGGAGATGCGAGCCATTTCGGCAAAAATTCAGAATCCTGGTGTTTTGGCAAAGATCACTCTCTTAGGGCATTCCATGCCGATAAGAAGGTGTTCGATGTAAAGTATCCCTCTGTCGAATTCCCTAGATTCGGGGTGTATCTGGACTGGCCTGCTGGCACTTTGTCCTTCTACAAAGTCTCAGGCCAGACACTGAGTCACCAGTACACCTTTCGCACCACATTCCATCGGCCTCTTCTCCCAGGCCTCTGGGCTTGTCATAAGCCCAACTATGCCTACTTCTGTCCAGTTGAATTCTAAATGAACTGGATTCAACAGCGCTTTTCCAGTCTTTACGACCCATCAAAGCGCTTTTACATTGGCACCCATTCACACACATTGATAGAGGCAGAGGCTGTCACACACCTGCTCAGTAGCCTAACGTTCACACACATCTACACACAGTCGGCCATTCTTGGTCTGCCTAAAGTTTAAAATGGCGACCTAACATCCCAATATAACTTAAACTTGCTTCACAAAATGAAAAATGCATTCAAACCCAGAGGGACGGGGAAAATGTTTTATTATTGCTTTCAACAATTTAGCTTGTATGATGAAGTATTCTGGGGAGTGGTGTTCACTGTATTCTGGTTAGAGTTCCCATTCATTAACATTGTGTGCAGTTATTGTCTGGTATCAAGCGGGTAAACCTGTTGAACACCTGAGAGGTCAACATTTCCCAACTTCTCCCACTAAGGCAATGATGAAGAACTCTTAGCTTCTTGGTCGCTCTAAAGTTTGAAATGGCAACCTAACATCCCATTCTAACTTTAACGTGCTTCACAGAATCAAACATTCATTCAAACCCAGAGGGACCAGAAAAAATGACAATATAAAAAGTGACTTTTGTTTATCAGTAAATATTGATTTCATCATCTTCTCAAACTGTTTAAAGCCGATGCTTTACGAACAGTTGAACAATATTTCTTCATAGGAACTTTCTATCGTAGTAACATATACTCAAGCGTTATATATCCGGCACTTGCTCTGTCAAAACTGATGTTGAAATACAACACATATAAACATAATGGGGGAAACAATAGTTGCTTATTTTGTTTAATTTATGTTCATTATTTTAGGACATAAGGTTCTTCAAGAGCCGGTTGCTTTTGCTTTGTCTTTTTTTAATCAGTATTTTAAAGTGAGTTATATTTAGAGAATACAAGAGGAGTCTTTTCTCTCATGAAAGCGGTGTGGGTTTTTCTGTTCAGGACAAGATCAGACATGCTTTATCAACATTAGAATGATGAACTATGAAATCATAGTTTAAGTGAAAGACAAAGAATATCTGTTTTGTTAAATGTATCATTTTGATTATGTTGGGAATATCCTATCGCTTATTTCAGCATTTGTTTATTTCCTTCTTTGTGCAGAACTCACAGCTCATGAATAAAAAGCTGCAGAACTTGTTTTGTTTGAGAGAATCACTGTTAACACCATTTAGTTGGAAATATTGCTGATGGTTATAAAGATGAAGCAACATCAGATTCCTGTAACACTTCAACGTCTGTATATGTTCACTCTGTGCTTGAGCCAAATATTAAATAAAGAGACCTGACTTTACACTGAGGGCCAGTTGTTGTTATTTATTGTATTCTGGAAGTGGTGTCATATCCTTTATATTCTGACTAATGGTGTTAAATTAAAGACGTGTGGCAATTCCTTCATATTCATTGTGTTCTGGTAAATGTCCCTTTAGTGTATGCCTCTTGGCCAGGTACAAATGAGGGTTATCCGTTGCATTTACCTTTTTTTGGGTCACATTTCATAGCTTTGGCAGAGGTGGGAGAAGTCCTGCTACTAACTGAAGTATTAGGGACTTTTTTAGAACATTTAAATTATCCAGATCTCTTTTACAGATGTAGCAGCTAATTTAGTGAACGGGCCGTGATCAAGAGACTGCCCCCAGTCTGACTTGAGACCGCCCCCGTGATAAATAAATGTAATTATTGTGAAGCCAGCTGCAATGGATCATTGATCCACCAGGGGGTGCAGTGGGGTTCCACACTGGAGCTCATGTGAAATCAACTTCGATACAGTAAGCTGGATGTACAGTATGTCTGGTACTACTGTATAGCGGATCTTTGTGTGATCCATATGTCACGGATAGGATCATAGTCTGTGCTAAATAAGAGACATGTAATCATTTACAAAACATCACCATGTTGTTATTTAACAAAATAATGTTGTTTAGTCGAAAAAAACGAACGAGAGGAAATGCAGCCGGCTCTCGATTTATAATCCTAATTTAGTGGGAATGCTGATACAGCATTCCCACTATATGTTATGCTACGGACAAAATTCTTATTATTATTCCGTCCAATCATTTTGTCCGTCTTCTCCTCCCACATTCAACATCGCAGAAACTCCGTTCAAACATCAAAACGTTCAGCTCGGTCGGGAATCGGGCGCTATTACTTTTATCATTCATAACTTTCATAATTCCAGAGATACATCCCATAATACATCACATTTTTAACCATTGAAGTCAATGGAGAAATTCTTCAGACTTCAACAAATCTTCATGCGACTTCAACTGCTAACTGTTCATTCATACTTTCACTCTGACATTATTCGTGTAACACAACTTTTAAATCTGATTCTTACTTTTAGAGATATTAAACATTGTTCAGACCTTGGTAAAGAGGCTTTCTTCAGATGTTAACATTAACTAGAGTGCGTGATGTCACAGCTAGAGGGTAGGAAATCTTGAAATGTGCCTTCATATTCTTTTTTAAAACTGCCATAATTTCCAAACCCTACATTCTTGAGACATCATTTTTCATGATAAATGTAGGAAAACATCTCGTAGCTTGAAAAATGACAAATAACTAAGCAAAAATAATTAAACAAAATGCCTCTTGGGGGCATGAAGTGACAAAAACGTTCAACATGTCTCCATTAAAGCCCATTGTAATTTCAGGTAGATATTTCCTCACAGCAGCAGCCGCACACCTTTCTTAAATTGCCAAAAATGCCACATTATTAACCTGAAAGTACACAAATATTACACTTCAGATACTCAACTTCCTTCACATGCTTCACGTTTTGAAATTTCACAGATATCTGTTATCGTTCTTCCACAAAACGTTCACATGTAAGAGGTTCATCTCTCATTCAGAACAATGAAACCTTTGAAGTCTAGGCACCTCGTTAGCTTAACGATGAACACCTGTGCAATGGAACACGATGATGTCATCACTCCAACTGACAGCAGTCGGTTCTAACTGTTCATTTCATACTCACACACACACACTCTCTCTCTCTCTCACAAACTCTCTCTCTATCTCTCTCTCTCTCTCTCTCTCTCTCTCTCTCTCCTCTCTCTCTCTCTCTCTCTCTCTCTCTCTCTCTCTCAATTCAATTCAATTCAATAAGCTTTATTGGCATGAATGTCAGGTGAACAATATTGCCAAAGCGTCAAGGATAATACAAATACAATAAAATTGATAAAAAATACAAATACAAATAATTCATTAAACAATTTACAACAATATATTATTACAAAAGCGCAAGTATCAAATGTAAAAAGAAAGAAAGAAAAGAGACCCATGAAGTAGAGGAGTAATCAGAGTGAGCTGTCTCTGTCTCTTAAGCTGTGACATGCGCTCACATATTTCGCTGCTTCTATGCTGCTGGCACTATTTTCTCCAAGTACATGTTGCATTTTATTCTGCTCAGACAGTGACTCAAAATCTTGGAGTTTACATGTTATCTTTGTAAAGAACTTTGTTCTAATGTCTTTGTATGTTTGACAGTGCAGCAGGAAGTGTTGTTCTGTCTCCACCTGTCTCTGTGGACAGAGCTGACACAGCCTCTCTTCTCTAGGCAGCCAGGTCTGTGTCGGCCAGTCTCTACGGCCAGGCTGTGGTCACTGAGTCTGTACATTGTTAATGTCTTCCTCAGTTTGGGATCAGTCACGGCGGTCAGATAGTTTGCCACTGTGTACTGTCTGTTTAGAGCCAAATAGCATTGAAGTTTGTTTTGGGTTTTCGTGGTACATGTCCAATAGTTGATGTAATTTTCTTTTGCTTTAGCTATGATTTGGTTGGGCCAGATTGTGTGAGGGCTATCCTGAGGCCTTGTCCTGTTAGAGGAGGTGAGCCTCAGGACCAGCTGGTTGAGGGGACTCCTCTCTATGTTCTCCTCTTGGCAATGGAGGGCTTTGTAATGGTAGGAGTTGGGATCACTGGTTTTTAGGTGGTTGTAGAATTTGACTGCTCTTTTTTGTATCCTAATTAAAAGGGGGAATTGGCCTAGCTCAGCTCGGCATCCATTGTTAGGGGTGTTCCTGTGGACTCTCAGGGTGCTCTTGCATATCTCCGCATGTAGGGTTTCTATTGGGTGTTTGTCCCATTTATCAAAGTCTTGATTTCTAAGGGGACCCCACACTTCGCTACCATACAGTATGATTGGTTCTATTATTGAATTGAATATTTTGAGCCAGATTCTAACAGGTATATCTATATTTAAAGACTTTTTGATAGCATAGAAAGCCTTTCTTCCTTTGTCTCTGAGATCATTAATGGCCAGATTGAAATTTCCTGTTGAAGTAATTTTGAGTCCCAAATATGTGTAGCTGTGTGTGTGTTCTATGTCAGTGGAGCCCAGTAAGAAGCGGTGTGGGTTCCCCTGACCCCTGGGTCGTTTCTGGAAGACCATAATCCTGGTCTTTTCCAGATTAACTGTCAGGGCCCAGGTCTGACAGAAGCTTTCCAGATGATCCATTTGCTGTTGTAATGCATCCTTAGATGGAGCTAGCAATATTAGATCATCTGCAAACAGGAGGCATTTAATTTGTGGGCTGAGACTGCAGCCCTGTTTCACCCCTCTACTTTGGGGGAAGAAATCTGTTTCCATATTGCCAATATCTCTCTCTGTTCAAAAAGTGCCATGGCAACACAATGCTCGCCATGAAGCACGATGTCGCTGTAAGTCCAATGGACACGGTCCGATCGTCCCCCAATCTTCACTTGTATATCACCGGTCCATGCCTGAACAGCTCTACGCCAAATCTGAGATCTCACCATATGCCGTTTCCATGGAAACGCATCCCTCGCCATAAAAGACGATGTCACTATAACTCCCATGAAAATGTTCAAAAAGTGCTAAAACTTCACATGTGTGCTAACAGTCCAGCCGTGAAGACATCTACGGGACAGTTTTGAGATTTCTTCAAATGCCGTTGGCATGGCGACAGATCATTCACCATCAAATTAGTTCAAAGGTTTGCAGTTCAAATATTCTGCAGCTTTTCCAAGCCTTTTTACTTTCTTTTCTTCTCTCATCACACATTCAAGCCTCCAGTGTTCATGTATCATTTCAATCTAAATTCTTCACTTTCTTCTTACACATTACTTTTCAGCATAAAGCATTCCCACTAGCAATTTCTTCAGGAATTGCATTCTCTAGTTTAATCATCATCATCATCATCTTCACCACGATCATTTATGTTTATGTTCGCCGAATTGACATGAAATCACTGACAAATCTGAATATTCTGTATTCAACTTGATTAAAACGTTATTAACGTGCCTAAACTCAGTAATTCACTAAAAATATTTATATTTTAAAGGAGCCTTGTCAGGCAGATCAGGATCCCGACGCGTAGCGGAGGGAACGTTAGTTTTTAACTGAAATGATCAAATAAAGTCAAAATGTCACAGTGTTTACAAACATTGACCATACCGTTCACCAGCCCCCACCTACTGTAGGCCTATGTTGAGTCTACTCTTTGTTTACAACTAATTGGCCATCGGAATGTGTGTGTCCCAACCCCCCCCTGTGATATCTCTTCTCCAGCAGTCTGTAGGTTTGTGTTCGCATATTTATGCTGTCGCAGTTCCTAAATGACACGTTTACACCTTAAAACGATGTTTAAAACGAAAAGTAAACGTTCAGGGTTTTTATTAATGGTAATTATCAGACTGTGAGTAGCTCATATAGTCATATAGTCATATAGTCTTGATTCTTGTGGTTAAACTTTTCGCTCCGTATTTGATGGTAGTGGTGTCGAAATTCATTCGTCACTTCCTTTTCAGTTTTTGTTTTCTTTAATCTTTTTTTTTTGTTATTATTGTTACATCCTGTCTGTATACACGTGCTTTAAAATGTATTGTTTAATTCTACATATTTGTCATATAATAATCAAAATATATGTTTACATAGTCTTTGTCAGCATATTTCTGCCACGTTATGCACCCCTTGCTATCTTACATAATAAAAGTGTCACATTCATGAAACTTGCTCCATTCATTGGTACTAGTCCTACAACTATACCCTAAAAAATGCTTGAGGGTGGGATTAATACAAACATCTTTTTGGGTGGGGTGTATTTTATGACAGGCCTGGTTATCACACTATGCCCCCCCTTGCTATCTTACAAAATAAAAGTGTCACAGATTGATGCATTTAACTTCAATATAAAAAAAAACATCTTCTGTTGTAACAACAATAACATTATAAATAGTGGATAAAAGCGCCAGCTAAATGCAATTATGAAAGCCTCACTCAGGATTTTTTTACCAAGTCTTTTTATTGCTCTTGGGGCATTAAAAACAAGACTTTAACTTTAGTTTTTTAATAATATCTGCATTTTCTCTTTTGAAAAACTAAGTTTTAGTTTGGCCATAGTTTGGCCACTCATTTTTAATCACACGTCTCCCCATCCCATTCAAATTCAAATTCTTGACTGAAAGAGCAGTGTAGCCTACAGTACATGTAAATGGGTGGCATTGCCTATATGCATTTGAAAAGAAATAGTACCCCCCTCTGAGTGACTACTATCTATCTATCTATCTCTCTATCTATCTATATATCTATCTATCAAAATGTGAAGTCAACAGGTAGTCACTCAGAGGGGGGTACTATTTCTTTTCAAATGCATATAGGCAATGCCACCCATTTACATGTACTGTAGGCTACACTGCTCTTTCAGTCAAGAATTTGAATTTGAATGGGATGGGGAGACACTGTCATATGCGTAGATTAGTTTATATAAAAGGTTTCAAGAATAAGAATATTGTCCAAAAAATCCTCTGAGCAACTTGTGTATTTATGGGGAACGTTTTGTAGTCAAAAAACCTTGGAAGTTTAATATTAAAGGTCCCATGACTCATGGCCATTTCTACTGATCATAGTTCCATTGTTGAGGTCTACTAGAATAGATTCACATTGTTCAATGTTCCAAACTCACATAGGTTTCTCATACAGCATCTCTGTATAGTCTGTGTATTCACTCTCTATCCGACACGGCTTGTTGGAGCTCCTGCCCCCCCCTCCCTGTGAGCCCACTGTGCTCTGATTGGTCAGCTCGCCCACTCTGTTCTGATGAGTCCACCACCGTTACAGCTGAACATCAGTGATTATGTGTTACAATGGCGTTTGTTAGCAACCAGAAAATGACACCAGTAATGACAAACAGATGAGAATGCTGCGTGGGGTCTGGGTGCCGTGTTGGTGGGACGTTGCGGGGCTCGCTGCTCCGCCCTTTGAGGCTCGAGGAGCGTACAGTGTGAGCTGGGTTACTGGTGTTGTTTCCTGGTGTGGGGAGGTACTGAGGGGGCTGCAGCACCCCCATCTGCGAGGCTCCACTAGCACCCCCATTTGCGTCGAAGTTTCGCCGCTGCGAGACGCGACTGAGAGAGTGTGTGTGTGTGAGGAGCTCCACGGATTGGACCAATTGGTCCATTTGGTCGTTGTTACGTAACTTGGTACCAGGAAGAAAAAAATGGAAAAAGAAAATCTCCAACGAGGCGTTCTGGGGCAGCATAGACAGGTCTTTTCTGTGTTAGAGTTTTACTCCCTACAGGGTGTACTTTGAGGGTTTGGGACTCTGCAGACTGTTTACATGCAGAAAAAGCTTCATAACACACAAGGGGACGGGTAATAACCAGAAAAGCATGACATTGGACCTTTAAGTTCTGTGTATATCATAATACGCTTATTTCCTTATCAAGAAGAACTCCCCCTCCTGCACAACATGCTCCTGGATTCCCAGGAAACAGTATATATTCATCTTTCTGATTGATGGTGTCAGTGGTTGAATTGAGTCATGATGGGAGTGTTGGCATCTCATTGGACTGCCTGAGGGTTAGGGTATGTCATGGGAATTATGATTATCAGAGAATTGAATGCTTTGATGTTATTTAACATGTAAATAATAATATTCTGTAAGCCTTACATGTCAAGAGACAGTATTATTGTATTCTGGGAGGCAGTGTCTCATCCACTATATTCTGACTAACGGGGTTAAATCCATAGTTTTCTTGTTAGTGACTTTATATCAATTGCATTCTGGTAAATTATATATATTCATTGTAATCTGGTGAATGGTGGCTAACTTATTGTGTTCTGAGCATTACTGGTTAAACTGGTGAAAGTTACCTAATGCATTGCATCTTGGTCGAGATGACCTGAATCCTTCTCAGCTTTACTTTCAAACTGTTTATGTTAGAATAATATTCAAAAGACTCGTTGTAACCCTGACCCTAGTTGGTCAAACATATGGTCCACAGCAAGGCGGCCATCTTGAATTTGGTCAATCAGATGTTGTACTTGGTGCTTTGTGCTGATGATCCATTACAGAGCACTTTACATGTCCACATGATATACACCAGGTTCTTCTGGTAATAATTGATCTTGAAGATGATTTAAAGGTCTCAGAAATGTATTGATTAGATATCATTCAAATGAAGCCGGCGATGCCATGTTAAGTATCAGCAATTCCTCTCTAACAGGAAGTGCAGAGACATTACACGATAATGTGGAGGAGCTCTAGCATCAAGTGCATTACCTTTGGGGTGGTAAATGAGCGACATTCTGAAATATAATTGTCACATAATGTAGTCAGAGTAATCAAGGAAGTACAACTCGGAAACCTACTTTCCATATTTGACATCAATACAGATCAAATGTTTAGCAGCTCGTTTCCCGACGTTGTGACGTTAAAAACAGAGATCCTTTTTACAGCAATTCGTGCACGTGTGATGTTGTGCACGTTACTGTTTCCCCAATACATACAACAAGCTGTGTTGACCTCATCCTGGCCTGCTCTCACTGTTCTAACTAGTCATATGTTAAGAAAGTGTTTTATATTATGTTATAGTTTAAAGGTGGGGTAGGTACGTTTGAGAAACCAGCTCGAGATCGCTAGAATTTGAAAATACACAGCCGGAGAAAATCTGCCACTTCCTCACAGAGCCCCTCCTCCAACACACACGAACGCGCACATGACCAATGAGGGCACGAGATAAGTTTGTGCACAGATGGAAGGCTGACAGGCAGGTAGGCCATCCAGTTATTTTAGCCGGGCCGGCTCAGATGATTGGCCGTGCTTTTTACAGTACCACTGCTTCCACAGATGATATTTATTTATGGATTTTTTGCCAAAGCACTTCAGATATTCATTGCTATCGGGATGTTAAGAGCATTCCATGGAATATAACAAAAAGTGTATCTCGAGCCGATTTCTCAAACTTACCTACCCCACCTTTAAGTAAAATAAACTTCTGCTTGTCTTAAATCTTTAAACTTCTTAAATAAACATGTTCAAATATATTACACAGTATTATTCATGTGTTGATAAGAGCCCAATTTTCAAGTTAATTCAGTCGATTAAAGTTGAAAACATTTTCTAACAAATCTAACAAAGCCCAATAACACATTCACATATCAAGCTGAAATCTACCTTCACATTTCCTCTGATTCTCATCAATCTGAAGCTCCTGTTTGAAGGAATGAGCTGCCAACACAATAAGTGGCGCTTTTCCACTGCAGCACGTAGCACGGTTTAAGCGGGCCGGGCCAAACCCACTAGGGGTAGTTCCGGCTCAGGGCGACTTTTTCACCTTTTTTCTGGCCCTCCAACAACCGGGCTGAATATGCTAAACTAGAGACGTGAACACTCTCGACGGCTGAATGGTCAGAGAGACGCGCTGGCTCGGGGGCTACAACTACAACAAAATTAACATATTTGACCGTGATTTAATTGTAATACACGTTTCAAAATGATGCCGAAGTAACAACATACAAGTGATACAAGTCTGCAGACAGACGGCAGGCGAACAACCTTTTAAAATGCTTGTTTTCTGAATGGAGATGGGATCGATCAGGCTAAACTAACGTTGTATATGCTCCGTCAGACATAAAGAAAGCAGCGACTGTAATGTATGCTGTTTAACGGCTGGTTAACTGCTTATATGCTTAGCTTAGTTGCCTGAAGATTGTTATTTAAAATGTAACAATTAAACTGAAACAACAGTTAATAAACTGAAACTGTTTACCTGAAATAAAGTGCTTAGGCTGCATTGATCTGTTCGATTACATGAACTGAAATTGACCTGTTTTAGTTTCTAAATTGAACCCAAATTAAAAAATATATATATTTTAGCAGCTAAACTGAGAATAGATTGCTCTGTCTGCTTTGGGTTATTTACCTGATTTGACATTTATACAAAATAAAGCAGATTCTGGTGGATTGTATCGTACATCACAGCTCTTAAATATTCTTTTTGGGGATCCATAATTGTACTTTATGTGACTTTATTAGATCTAAATGTACCGCTGCGCAGGGAGTCATCCTCCGGCAGATCTTCATCCAACATGAGGTCGTCATCGTCCAGATCACAAGATTCCAGGTTGTCCAAAACGTCCTGAAATAAAGAAAAATAGAGACTTGTATTGACTGTATTTTATTTATAAATGCGCTGTTCACCCAGCAGACACCAGAGGGCGCCAGAGGATTGAATAATGAAATCTGATGCAGAGCTCAGAGGTAAAGGAAGCTTTTCATTATTTAACTATGGACAGAAACTTGACCTGATCATGATTTCATTCTCGTAAATCATCAGTAATGTGTGAGATTATAATCCCAGAGTACATCAACGCCTCAGGTTTTCTTTCTTCTAAATGCATCCCTTTCATTTAGTAAACAAACGTCTCCATATGTGGGGTTTTCCTCTGAAATGCACATTTTTCAAGTTGTTTTCTAGTTGATCTGCTGTTGTGTGACAAGACAAATAAAAAGCTCAAATGGTTCAGTCTGAAATATTAGAATGATATCTTTCTATCTCTGAAAAGTCCAATCTCTTTGGTGTTTCTCTCAACAAGAACCCATTAACCCTTTACTGGGGGAAACACCAGAGGGAATACAGAAACAGATTCCTACCTATTTCTGGTTATTAGAATAAAGATCATTAAACAAATGACAAGGCATTTACTAAAAGACAATAACTTAGTAAACTCACAATGGAAGAACTGAAATGAAATGTATGAAATGGAGAAACTCTGAGAATTAGAAACCAGATGCATATCTTTGAGGAAAGGTGGGAGAAATGGGTCGAGTATAGAAAAGTATAATGAAGATAATTCATGTTTACCTGAGTATTAATCATGTATTCATTCTTTGATTTGGAATATTATTATTACTATTATTTCTTTTCGTATATGTCATCTGTTATGTAGTTCATCACACACACACACACACACACACACACACACACACACACACACACACTGAAATCTACTTATTTATCTAAATACTTATCACCGTAATAAACCGTATATTTAATGTTGTCTTAATGTACATTATTTCATTTCACATTATGTTCTTGTACATATCATATTCTATTGACATGTATAGAGACTTCTATTTGTATTTGTGTATGTTATTATATATGTTGCATTGATGGAGGAGCTCAGGTCAGAAGAGTTTCTCCTCTGAAGCTGCTGAGCATCTGATGAGAACACCTTTGAGTCTTGTTACGATAGCATCAGTATACACAGTAATTCAAAGTAGCTCCACCTTCACCAGCTGTGACGAACACATTCATAATAAATAAAATAATCCAGAGATTACATATCTGATAAAAGAATGGGCCATTACACACAATGTTGTACTTTTACTTAGTAAGATTTTAAATGCAGGACTTTTACTTGTAACAGAGTACACTGTTGTATTTCTACTTTTACTTGAGTCAAATATTAGAGTACTTCTTACACCACTGCTTATTAGTAAATGTTAGCATGCTAACACGCTAAACTAAATGGAAGAACATGAAACGTTATATCTGCTGAATGGCAGCATGTTAGTTTTGGGACATTGGGTGTCAAGTCATTGAAAGGGTGTTTCTAGGTTTCATCAAACCACAGCACTGAGACTGCTTACAGTCTTCATCTTATGAGATATCAGTGCTAGAACAACTTGGGAGGACTTTCTGAAACAGCTCTAAACCCGGTTTGAATCCTGTCCACAGAACAAGGATTATCTTGTCCATCTGCAATTATTTGATCTCCACTCATCTGTTCTACATCTACATGCTTATGCTAAGGTTACGGAAAACACAACCAAAACGTAACAAGTATTTTGCAGATGACAGAGATGTAGGTAACAATAAGGTGACAATGATCCCATACAGGAAGTGGATTATTGAACAAATGTTGCCTTTTATTCAATTCAATTTGAAACTACTCATTATTATAAAGTAACTGCACCAAGTTATTGTGTGAGTTGTGTTGGTATACATATTGTAGTGTTGGCTCATACATCTCCAAAACCAAGGTAAGCATGCTGTGCCTTCAGACTTCACTTGAGTCGTCATTTGTTGCTTTTTTAACCATTACTTCTGGACTTGTACCGTATCCTCTTTATACGTCCTGCGGTTGCTCTTAGTCTCTATAAAGCTAAATATGACACTTTAGGCAAATTGTTTAACATCGGCTCTGATACAGGAAAACATTCCTGCCCACTGCAGTAACTCTGAACAACAAATCACCTCTGGCTGGAAGAGAACTCTCTGCTCCATAGCTGCTCTTGGAATAAAACCACGTAGTACATTTTACACATATATAATCTGTTCAATATTTAACATTAATATTCCATATGTCATATATTTATGTATATATATATTTATATATATAATATCATGTCAAATTCAACATGTATATTTTCTATTTTCTTTATTTTCTTGTTTATTTCTAGTTTTGTTTTATTATAAAATGCCTTCTTTCATGCTGCTGCAACACAAAACATTTCCCAAATTGGGATCAATAAAGTACCATCTTATCTTATCTTATCTTATCTTATCTTATCTTATCTTGTTGGAATGATAACATTGATGGGAATAAGATTAAGAAAACAAACACATTTCACATGCAAAGGTTTCTTTATTGAGAGCAGACATGTGCAGAATAAGTGAAACAGTGCCTTAAGATTTAATCATTCGTTCAGATTATATTTGAAAAACAGACATTTGGAATAGTTTGATTTCATTGACAGGGAGATTAACAGAAGAACGCATGACATATTCATACTTTCTATTATTACTAGTAGCACTGATTTAAAAAGGAAAAGAAAGTGGCCATCACCGAATGATTTAACAAAATGGTAAGATGCGTTCCACTTCAGTGAGTGTTGAGAACTCTCAGCTCTGACTTTACTGACAGAAACACAGGTGCTCAACGTTGCCCTTGTTGCCCGCGTTGAGATTGCCCGTGATAAGTTTGATACCAGCCTCCGGATATTCTTTAACCGCATCTTTGTTGAGAAGCAGGCCGATGGCCTTTATTGGGTTGGATCTTTTCTTGTACCACAGGAACACTTTGTTACCTCCGGTCCCTTCGTTCAGGTCAAGAACCACTGGCTGGTAATCTTGCTGGTGATATTCATCAAACTGATCAGCATTGATGGAGACTTGCAGATCTTCGAGTGCCTTCTCGGGGTCGGTGGTCTGACGGTACCAGATGAAGACATAGGCTCCTCCTGCACCTCTGTTAGTATCTTCATCCACACGGATGTAGCCCTTCTGAAAGTGGTCCATGTCTGAATCGTAGGAATCAGTGGCATCGACATCACAGATGTAGGTTTGTTTCTCTCTCTTCAGCCAGACATGGATCAAGTTCCCCCCAGTATTGCGGTTCAGATCACAGGCCACTCTCTCCCAACCACTTGCAAACTTGTCAGCTTCATGGGCTGCATCTGTAGTGACACTAATGTCCACTATGGGAGTATCAAACTCTCCGGACCCTTTGAAGAACCAAAGGTAGAGCCAACAACCCCATGCTCCAGCATTGAGATCTTTCATGACCTTTGTGTACTCTGCAGGAAAACCTTTAGCCATCTCAACGTTGAAGGACACTTGAACCTTGGTGATCGCCTCTGATCCACGTTTGTACCAAAGACGGATGGCATATCCTCCTGTTCCTTCGTTCAGATTGCCATCGATTTTGGTGAAGCCTTTTTCTACAAGGTCTTCCTCATCAGCTGCATTCTGGGACACTTCAAGCTCTGAGATGTAGCAGCTCATTGTGGGTTCCTGCATTAAAGAAAGACACATCATGAGTAATCACAATTGTAGTTAACTGAATCAATCTGACTTTTCAGCTGAGCTAGAATATAATCCTGACAAATTCAACCATCAGGAGTTACATTTTGAAAACAACAATGACATCTAAAACAAGTTCAAATAAAATGTATACTGCACAGAGTTCTGAAAAGTATTGATTAGAATGTTTGTGAAATGCAAAAAAGATATTACAGCAAGAAAATAAGAACTTGTTGAACACTTACGTGTGTGTGCTGACAGCGAATGATAGGCAGTAAGAAGTCAACTGGTGTGCTGAAGTCTGTTGTACTGACCACAGGTCAGCTGCATATATATAGAGAACTGAGATGCTGTGGGGCATTGTGCAATCGTTACCTGGGAGGAGGAATATTCCACGGAACATGATACTGAATTCATGCCAAAACAATCCCCAAAGCCAAATGAGTGCACGCATCAAGTGTGTTTATGGGTGTGAGTGTTTGTGTCAGTTCTGTGGAAGTCACACACCTGACAGGGTGACAGTTTCATTGGAAGAACATTGAAAGGAATTGTGGTACAAGAAGTAATTAAAGCAGGAATGTACAACACACACACACACACACACACACACACACACACACACACACACACACACACACACACACACACACACACACACACACACACACACACACACACACACACACACACACACACACACACTTTGGTTAAGTATTCATCTTAATCCACATTGTAAATTGTTGCCTTCTTTAGAGTTATTAGTCATTCAAGATTAATTGTTAAATTAAATGTAGAATAAGATAAAATAAATAAATAACTTTGACTTGATCATTTTGTTCACAGCATTAGACCTGTCCTCTAATCTCTACTAGAATAAGATAAGTGTGCATGTTGGGTGTTTTAGCACTCCTGTGATGTACCTGATCTTGTTATCCTTTTCATTACCCCCCTTCATTTTCATAATTTCCTTTTGGTGCTGTCGGCTGTGCGTGGTGATGAAAGCTGGTTCGAGTGGCCCCCAGTGAATGTTTGCCTAGGGCCCCCACAGACTCTGGAATCGCCACTGCCCGACAGTAAAGAATAAACATATTTATAACTAGTAAAGCTAGTTCCAGAGTAGATCAAATAGCTAAGTGTGTTAGGTCTTACTCTTTTTTTTTTTTCACTTACATTTTTATTGACATTTTTATAAATATACAAAACCACATATAGTTCAGTATACACTTGAATTAGAGACCCATTGAGAAAAAAAAAAATAAAAGTACAAATACAAATAATAATAAAAACAACAACAGTGACATGGAAGCTTTCTATCCTATTGTAATGCAACATCGTGGTCTGGTTTCAACTCTCAATTTGTGGTGTCGTTCATTTTTCTTTTATATTCAACCCATTTTTCCCATTTGGACTCACATTTCCCTTCCTGGACCCTCAATATGTGTGTGAGTCTTTCCATATCAAATATTTCCTGTACCACTCCCAGCCATTGCTCCTTCGTAGGTGGATCTGCTTTGTACCATGCTCTGGTCATTGTTTTCTTGCTGGCAGCCAGCAGCACCTTAATCAGGTATCTGTCCCCACCCTGTGTTTTCCTGTACCAGATTCCCCAAGTATAACATCAGGCCGGTCTTAGGAACCTCATAACCTAATATCCCCTTCAATACTCCCCATACTTCCTCCCAGTATCCCTTCATCTTTTGGCATTTAAAACAAATGTGTGTGTGGTCTGCCCCCACCATTTTTATTTATTTTATATAATAATCTCTCACCTGTAAGTATCTAAAATGGTCACCCCTTTCCAGATCGAACTTATCTCTTAGATATTGAAAACTCTGCATTTCCCCTTTTTCCACCATCCTACATATTGCTGTGATGCCCCCTCGGGCCCATCGCTTAAAACCTGCATCTTCTTTTCCCGGCTGGAATTTATTATCACTTGTTATCCATCTCAAAATCTTTGTCTGTTTTCCTATTTTGTATCTCTTTATTACCGTGTTCCAAGTGTTTAAAGTGCATTTTGTGATTGGGTCTAATACGTTTTCCTGTGTCCTGAATAATTCTTTATCCCCTAGTAGTTTTTGAATCTGGTAGTTTTCCCCATTTGTTTCGATGTCCTTCCATTTAGCTACGTATTCCATATTACACCAGCATGCCACTGTTCTGATTTGTGCTGCATAATAATAATCCTGGAAACTCTGCACTGCCAATCCTCCTCTCCCTTTGGGTAGCTGCAGTGTCGCAAGCATAATCCTGGGCCTTTCCCACCCCCAAATAAACCTTGAAATCCATTTATCCCATTCCATAAATGGACTTGTGGAATAGGTATAGGTAGTGATTGGTAGAGGTACAGTAGCCTAGGCAGTATATTCATTTGAACTATTTCAATCCTTGAACTAAGGTCTAAGGTCTGTATTGTCCACCTACATAAATCCCTCTTGATATTCTGATTGATCTGCGTATCATTTGCATTGTATAATTTGTCTAACCCTTTTGTGATGTTAACCCCTAAATATTTAGTTGTATCCATGTCCCATCTAATTCTGTATTTCTCTTTGATCTCTGGTGTGTAGTTTAGTGCTAAAATCTGTGTCTTTGTCACGTTTAGTTTGTACCCTGAGTATTGTCCATATTCCTCCAGTAAATCCATCAGTATCGGGAAGCCCACGTCTGGTTGCCCCATGTATGCTATCAAGTCGTCCGCAAATAGTCCCAATTTGTGTTCTAAACCTCCTGCCTCAACCCCCTTTATATTCTGGTTCAGCCTAATTGCTTGGGCCAATGGTTCGATGAAGAACAGCAGCCCTGTCTAGTTGACCTCTCTAATTTAATCCGATCCGTCAGTTCACTTTCACTCTAGCTGTTGGTTCATGAAACAATGATTTTATACATTTGATTGACTTTTCATTAAATCCAAACTTTTCTAAGACATTAAATAAATAGACCCAGTTCACACTATCAAAAGCTTTTTCTGCATCTATACTCACTAACATTGCACTGTCTCCCCTCCTTTGGGCCTCCTCCACTATATGAATTGTTTTCCTTATATTATCTTGTGTCTGTCTCGCTCTAATAAAACCAGTCTGGTCCTCATCTATAATATCGGGCATGAATGTCTCAAATCTTTTAGAAATGATGGACGTATACATCTTGTAGTCTACATTAAGTATATTGGTCTAAAGCTACTACATAATTCTTTATCCTTGCCTTCCTTGGGAATTGTAGTGATAATAGCCTCTTTCCATGATGGGGGACTTTTGTTCTCTTTCATAGTATATTTAAATGATGCCAACAGTAAGGGGCTTCATTCCGATTTGAATATCTTATAACATTTGGATGGCAGCCCGTCGCTGCCTGGTGACTTACTATTTTTCATTCTACTAATTGCATCCCCCAACTCTTTTTCTGTAATATCTGAGTTCAATAACCTATTCTGTTCTTCTCCTATCGATGGTAGGTCCAGCCCCTCTAAAAATGCCTTCGTACTCTCTTCCTCTGCTGCAGTTAGTTGTGCGTATAGTGTCCTATAATAATCCTCAAATGCTCTCTCTATTTCCTCCGGCTCTCTTAGTAACTCATTGCTTTTAGGATTCCTAATCCCTCTTAGGTGCCTTACAAACAATGGACGTCCGCTCTCGGGAGCGTCGGAGTGGTGCGGTCACCCTAAGTGACAGACCTAAAGTATCCGGGATTCAGGCATCTTCCCTGGCTTGTACATTTTTGGTGATGCGCCCTGGAGGTATCAGACTATTTTAAACAACTTTTCCCCGCCTTTCAAACACTTATTCCGGGGTTTTAGCCAGTCATTTTGCACGAAATCATTTAACATTGACGGTCTCCTGAAAAAGCACATATTCTGTGCATTTTCAGGAGAGCGTCTATGTTAAATGATTTCGTGCAAAATGACTGTCTAAAACTCTCTTCCAGACATTTAAAAATACTTTCCCCGACCATTTAAACATTATTTCTGGCTTGTAAAGTGCAGTTATGCGCCCTGGAGATATTATACTATTTCAAACAACTTTTCCCCTCCTTTCAAACACTTATTCCTGGGTACAAGTGTTATATTTCTTCCCCCTGGGTGTGTGTGAGACAAGTGAAGTGAGTCAGCCTGCCAACAAGCAGCAGTGTGCTGTCATTTCAAACATGTTACCCCACTGTTTAACACACTTTTACCTGTGTTTTGAGGACTCTTTCCTGGGTCAATGTGTGCTCTTTCACCCCCCCTGGGTGTGTGTGAGACAAGTGAAGTGAGTCAGCCTGCCAACAAGCAGCAGTGTGCTGTCATTTCAAACATGTTACCCCACTGTTTAACACACTTTTACCTGTGTTTTGAGGACTCTTTCCTGGGTCAATGTGTGCTCTTTCACCCCCCTGGGTGTGTGTGAGACAAGTGAAGTGAGTCAGCCTGCCAACAAGCAGCAGTGTGCTGTCATTTCAAACATGTTCCCCGACCTTTTAACACACTTTTTACTCATGTTATGCGTCCTGGAGGTATCAGCCTATTTTAAACAACTTTTCCCCGCCTTTCAAACACTTATTCCGGGGTTTTAGTCAGTCATTTTGCGAGATATCATTTAACATTGACAGTCTCCTGAAAAAGCACATATTCTGTGCATTTTCAGGAGAGCGTCTATGTTAAATGATTTCGTGCAAAATGACTGTCTAAAACTCTCTTCCAGACATTTAAAAATACTTTCCCCGAACATTTAAACATTATCTCTGGCTTGTAAAGTGCAGTTATGCGCCCTGGAGATATTATACTATTTCAAACAACTTTTCCCCGCCTTTCAAACACTTATTCCTGGGTACAAGTGTTATATTTCTTCCCCCTGGGTGTGTGTGAGACAAGTGAAGTGAGTCAGCCTGCCAACAAGCAGCAGTGTGCTGTCATTTGAAACATGTTCCCCAACCTTTTAACACACTTTTTACCCATGTTATGCGTCCTGGAGGTATCAGCCTATTTTAAACAACTTTTCCCCGCCTTTCAAACACTTATTCCGGGGTTTTAGTCAGTCATTTTGCGAGATATCATTTAACATTGACAGTCTCCTGAAAAAGCACATATTCTGTGCATTTTCAGGAGAGCGTCTATGTTAAATGATTTCGTGCAAAATGACTGTCTAAAACTCTCTTCCAGACATTTAAAAATACTTTCCCAGACCATTTAAACGTTATTTCTGGCTTGTAAAGTGCAGTTATGCGCCCTGGAGATATTATACTATTTCAAACAACTTTTCCCCGCCTTTCAAACACTTATTCCTGGGTACAAGTGTTATCTTTCCCCCCCTGGGTGTGTGTGAGACAAGTGAACTGAGTCAGCCTGCCAACAAGCAGCAGTGTGCTGTCATTTGAAACATGTTACCCCACTGTTTGACACACCTTTAGCCACGTTTCAAGCACTTACTGCTGGGTCAATGTGTGCTCCAATGTGTCCTCTTTCACCCCCCTGGGTGTGTGTGAGACAAGTGAAGTGAGTGCAAGGTTATGGAAGTCCCACTGTTGGGGACTGCTGCTGGAGGTCTCTAGTCCGTCCTTGGGGGCTCTGTGAGCGGGCTAGAAAGGTGACCTCTCTGGGTGATTTAGTCAGTTTATGGAGCTTAGCCCACAAATCCTGGATGATCCAGGCCGAATTTGGGTGCTCATAGGCGGACATCGAAGCACCATAAAAACCACCCCCCTTGTAAGACCACCAGGGGCACGAGAATACCCTCCACAGAAGGGGGGGTGATGCCGTGAAGAAGGCCGAATATGGATGCTGATGGGCGGACATCGAAGCACCATAAAAACCACCCCCCTTGTAGAGTCACAAGGGGCACGAGAATACCCTCCACAGAAGGGGTGGTGGTGCGTGAAGAAGGCCGAATATGGATGCTGATGGGCGGACACAGAAGCACCATAAAACCACCCCCTTGTAAGACCACCAGGGGCACGAGAATACCCTCCACAGAAGGGGGGGTGATGCCGTGAAGAAGGCCGAATATGGATGCTGATGGGCGGACACAGAAGCACCATAAAACCACCCCCTTGTAAGACCACCAGGGGCACGAGAATACCCTCCACAGAAGGGGGGGTGATGCCGTGAAGAAGGCCGAATATGGATGCTGATGGGCGGACATCGAAGCACCATAAAAACCACCCCCCTTGTAGAGTCACCAGGGGCACGAGAATACCCTCCACAGAAGGGGTGGTGGTGCGTCAAGAAGGCCGAATTTGGGTGCTCATAGGCGGCCTGCTGCAGTCATTTTCAGGCTCCTCTCCACAATTGTCCCCCTAAAATGATTTAAAATCATTATTTTTGCATTTAAATGCATTTATTCTATCATTTATATGGTTCCCCAACACAATGCACATAGTCTGGAGCTCACTGGGGTCCTGCATATAATTTAATCAGGCGTTTTAACACTTTTTCCCATGAAAATGATTTTTAATCACTATCATGGGGCTATGAAAATAAAATTCCGGGTAATGCAGAGCACAAGTGCACCTTTTACTATTTAAATGTATTTGTATTATATATATTTGGGCTAGAAAGGTGACCTCTCTGGGTGATTTAGTCAGTTTATGGAGCTTAGCCCACAAATCCTGGATGATCCAGGCCGAATTTGGGTGCTCATAGGCGGCCTGCCAGGCGCCCCCACCCGTGGAAAGCAAAAAAAAAGTGAAGAAAACGCTTAATTATATCTTAAAATAATCAAAAATGAAGTTTTGAAAAATTGTCAAAAAAATGCCAACGGGAGAAGGGGCCAGACTATTGGCGCTTCGGGCCGATTTTTCCCCTTCTCCGATGGTTGGTACAACGGATAAGGGAATGCTCTGGTTTTTGGACAAAATTAACATGGGATCACTCCTGTCACCGGACGTACTTCGTCTCACTGGAATAGTAACGGTCATAGTGAATATAAAATCGTCCCCATGTATCCGGCCAATGACGGGAGAGTTTTGAAAGAGACAAAACACTGTTCCATACATTTAAAAACACTTAAACAATTAAACAATGTTTACCTGCCAACAAGCAGCAGTGTGCTGTCATTTCAAACATGTTACCCCACTGTTTAACACAGTTTTACCTGTGTTTTGAAGACTCTTTCCTGGGTCAATGTGTCCTCTTTCTCCCCCCCCTGGGTGTGTGTGAGACAAGTCAAGTGAGTCAGCCTGCCAACCAGCAGCAGTGTGCTGTCATTTCAAACATGTTACCCCACTGTTTAACACAGTTTTACCTGTGTTTTGAAGACTCTTTCCTGGGTCAATGTGTCCTCTTTCTCCCCCCCTGGGTGTGTGTGAGACAAGTCAAGTGAGTCAGGCTGCCAACAAGCAGCAGTGTGCTGTCATTTCAAACATGTTACCCCACTGTTTAACACAGTTTTACCTGTGTTTTGAAGACTCTTTCCTGGGTCATTGTGTGCTCACCAGGGGCACGAGAATACCCTCCACAGAAGGGGTCGTGGTTCCGTGAAGAAGGCCGAATTTGGGTGCTCATAGGCAGCCTGCTGCAGAGTCATTTTCAGGCTCCTCTCCACAATTGTCCCCCTAAAATGATTTAAAATCATTATTTTTGCATTTAAATGCATTTATTCTATCATTTATATGGTTCCCCAACACAATGCACATAGTCTGGAGCTCACTGGGGTCCTGCATATAATTTAATCAGGCGTTTTAACACTTTTTCCCATGAAAATGATTTTTAATCACTATCATGGGGCTATGAAAATAAAATTCCGGGTAATGCAGAGCACAAGTGCACCTTTTACTATTTAAATGTATTTGTATTATATATATTTGGGCTAGAAAGGTGACCTCTCTGGGTGATTTAGTCAGTTTATGGAGCTTAGCCCACAAATCCTGGATGATCCAGGCCGAATTTGGGTGCTCATAGGCGGCCTGCCAGGCGCCCCCACCCGTGGAAAGCAAAAAAAATTGAAGAAAACGCTTAATTATAACTTAAAATAATCAAAAATGAAGTTTTGAAAAATTGTCAAAAAAATGACAGAGTGCCAACGGGAGAAGGGGCCAGACTATTGGCGCTTCAGGCCGATTTTTCCCCTTCTCCGATGGTTGGTACAACGGAGAAGGGGAAAAAGTCCCTGGGCTTCATTTCCACTTCTCTGTTAAAAAGATTCATCCATACTTTTCAAACTACCGTCTGCACGAAATCGGAAACCCAGTTTTTGGGTGCACTCAGAAAAATAACGGCTGTTGCAAATCATGGAAGAATGTATCCGCTCACCAAGCACTTTGAGTGGGCCTAATTTTGTGGCGCAAGGACCCCCCAGCCTGGTTCTCTCAATACTTAAAGTTTGACATGGAGGAATGCGAGGGCACTTTGCAGGTGACTCTACCCGATTATGAGACACTATTTTGGGACGTATTTTTTACATTTCTCTGGTTCTCCAAATAGTTTAAGTTCGACATTTTGAGCCATGGAGGAATGCGAGGGCACTTTGCAGGTGACTCTACCCGATTTTGAGACACTATTTTGGGGCGTATTTTTTACATTTCTCTGGTTCTCCAAATAGTTTAAGTTCGACATTTTGAGCCATGGAGGAATGCGAGGGCACTTTCCAGGTGACTCTACCCCGATTTTGAGGCACTATTTTGGGGTATAATTTTTACATTTTGACCCCTTTGCCCGGTTATCACCAAAGTTGAGTTGGATGATTTCGACCATGGAGGAATGTCAGGGGAGTCCGCGGGGGACTCCTGCGGGGTCATGAGGCACTATTTTGGGGTACAATTTTTACATTTTGACCCCTTTTCCCGGTTCTCACCAAAGTTGAGTTGGATGATTTCGACCATGGAGGAATGTCAGGGGAGTCCGCGGGGGACTCCTGCGGGGTCATGAGGCACTATTTTCGGACACTTTTTTCCCATTTTCCCCCCTTTTGCCTGGTTCTTTTTATTTTTATTTTTTTTCCTGTTTTGGCCCGTTTGACCCGGTTCCTTCTGCCGGGGGCACTGCCCGGTCCCGGGTGCCCCCCCCAGGGCTCGCGTACAGCCGTTTCACCCCCCACATTGACGGATTTTGACCCCTTTGCCCGGTTCTCACCAAAGTTGAGTGTGATGATTGCTGAGTCATGATGCACTATTTTGGGGTACATTTCCCCCATTATCAACACGGACTAGAGATGTCTCGGAGATGGCTCGGAGCCCACACCCTGGTTCTATGTAACCCTGGAGGAATGTCACATGAGTCGACAGGGGACTGCTGCTGGCTAATGAAGGACTATTTTGGGGTACATTTCCCCCATTATCAACACGGACTAGAGATGTCTCGGAGATGGCTTGGAGCCCACACCCTGGTTCTATGTAACCCTGGAGGAATGTCACATGAGTCGACAGGGGACTGCTGCTGGCTAATGAAGGACTATTTTGGGGTACATTTCCCCCATTATCAACACGGACTAGAGATGTCTCGGAGATGGCTCGGAGCCCACACCCTGGTTCTATGTAACCCTGGAGGAATGTCACATGAGTCGACAGGGGACTGCTGCTGGCTAATGAAGGACTATTTTGGGGTACTTTTTTTTCATTTTCACCCAAATTTCCCTGGATGAAATATTTTTTAGTTTTTTTAGTTTTTAGCCCAGTTTTGGCCACAGCGTTGCCTGGAGGATAGGACCGAGATATGACAGACTCTCTGGCCGCCTCACAAGTCACTATTGTCGGACACTTTCTTTGCTTTACCCCGGTTCTATCACTCTTTCCTCCTTTGACCATACAACCCGTTTCCTGCTGGGGTGGTGCCTGGTTCCGGGGTACCCCAAACCCTCTCATGGTCGGGGCACCATGTATTGATGCATCGGACCCAATGTTGCCATCACCAGCCCCGCGTTGGTGCGGAAGTGGGACCATCTGACCCGGTGGTAACCCAATACTTCCCTTCGTCCATGCACCATGAATTGATGCATCGGACCCAGTGTCGCAACCACCGCTCACGCTAACGCATATAAACGGAGAACTATAACATAATTTTGATCAAAATCATTATGTGTGTTTCAGGAAGGATGTCATCTGAATGCCCGGTGTGCAGACTCTTCTATCTGGCATTGAACAAACACCTTAAGCACAAGCATGCAGTGCGGAACTTGGAGGAGAGGGGAATCCTCCTGAAAATAGCCAGTGGAAGGATAAATGTTCGGACCAAACCCTGTCCCATCGCTGGGTGTTCGTACGCTGGGAAGAGACTGGACCGTCATGTAAAACATGACCACCCTGAGTTGTCCCGACATAAGGCACATCAGGTCATGGCAAGGCTGAAGCATAGTGTGGCACTGCAGTTGCTCCATGACCTCCGTGAGACTAACCCCATCATTGGAATGGCTACATCATTGGATATAGACAATGAGGAGGAATACCCCGGGCACCCTCCACCCTTCTCCCCACATACCGAGTGTGACAACGAGGACTGCAGGCAGGTGATGCTGGAAAATGTGGCATTGAGGGCTCAGAAGGATGCCCTCAATGATGAGGTGAAGACCCTGCGCTCCAGGCTGAAAAAGGAGCTAAAACCCAGGAAGCAGAGTGCTGCTGTTCTTGAGGAAGAGGACGAATGTATACGATTTAAGGGCCTGGCAATCCCAAATACCTCCGGCATAAACACAGTAGCCTCAGGCAGCAATACCCCTGTGAAGAGCCCGGTGAAGACTGTCATGCAGTCCCCAGTAACCTCCGGTAGCGAGACCCCTGTGAGGAGCCCGGTGAAGACTGTCATGCTTGCAGTAGCCTCCGGTGGGAAGAGACCGGTCAAGAACCCTGTGAAGAGCCCAATGAAGACTGTCATGCTTGCAGTAGCCTCCGGTGGAAAGAGACCGGTCAAGAACCCTGTGAAGAGCCCAGTGAAGACTGTCATATTACCAGTTTCCTCCGGTAGCGAGACCCCTGAGAAGAGCCCGGTGAAGACTGTCATGTTTGCAGTAGCCTCCAGTAGCGAGACCCCTGTGAAGACCCCGGTGAAGACTGTCATGTTTGCAGTAGCCTCCGGTAGCGAGACCCCTGTGAAGACCCCGGTGGAAACTGTCATGTTTGCAGTAGCCTCCGGTAGCGAGACCCCTGTGAAGACCCCGGTGGAAACTGTCATGTTTGCAGTAGCCTCCGGTAGCGAGACCCCTGTGAAGACCCCGGTGGAAACTGTCATGTTTGCAGTAGCCTCCGGTAGCGAGACCCCTGTGAAGACCCCGGTGGAAACTGTCATGTTTGCAGTAGCCTCCGGTAGCGAGACCCCTGTGAAGACCCCGGTGGAAACTGTCATGTTTGCAGTAGCCTCCGGTAGCGAGACCCCTGTGAAGACCCCGGTGGAAACTGTCATGTTTGCAGTAGCCTCCGGTAGCGAGACCCCTGTATGCCGGAAGACCCGTGCCTCTAAGCTGGCTAATGACTTGCCCTCTCCCTCAAATTACTGGTCCACTGGGTGTGGACGGGGGAATACCATGCGTGAAATCACGTTGCCTAGAAGCATGGAGGCGTACCTTCAGACATACTTGGATCACTGTTTGGGTGTCGCTCCGACAGTAAAACAGAAAGACAATGTTGTGTCGAAGATCAGCCGGATAAAGAACTTCATAGTATACATGGCCCATGGTGTTAACCGCCTGTCAGACTGGCTGTTCCTAAGAAACATGAAGATGATCCGTGGCTGGAGCGAGTATATTGTAAAGCCGGGCCGGGCAGTCACAACATCAGAGTTCTTCCTGAAGAATGTGCACCAGTTCATGGGGTACATGTCTGAGTCAAAGCCCCGGGGGTGCAAGCTCACCCAGTCTGATATGACCCACATAATGAGAGAGGTGAAAGCCAACATGAAACACTTGAATAAGGCAGTCACTCTACATCAGTTTAAGGTGAAGAGGAACAAACTGGATCGTCTGCCGAGCCAGGCGGAGCTTCTCGCCGCCATGGCGGCCGCTGAGAAGCGCATCCCGGAGCTCCTCGACCTGATGGCCGGCACGCCGACCTCAACCACCCAGAAGCTTCTCTATGGCTATCTCACCCTCCATTGGAGCCTCCTGTATGGCCACCGTACGGGCGTGTACGCAAACATGAAAAACAGTGAGGTCTTAGAGGCAGCCATAAGGGGAACTGCTGAGGGCTACATCATCCATGTGCAGGATCACAAGACGGCCAAGACATATGGCGAAGCACAGCTGGCGCTTACAGTAGAGGAGTTTAGCTGGGTCATGCGGTGGATGGGGATTAAAGAGGCATTGCTGGGTCCTCAGAATGAATTCTTCCTTTTCACAAGGGGGAATCGGGCCTCCAAGAACCTGAACGCTCACTTGAAGAGGGCATGGGCTGATGCTGGGCTAGAAACAGCCGTCACCTTCACAATCCTGCGCACTGCCCTGGCTGACAATATCAAGCATCACCAAGATCCAGAAAGCCGGTCGATTCTCGCCAGGTTTATGTGTCACGACGTAACCACGGCGGACCGGTTCTACGCGAATGCGCCAGGTATAAAGGAGGCATTGAGAATCCGCTCCATGTTCAGGGCGTCATCAGATGCGGCAGCAGCTGCATCATCATCAGAAGGATGTCTACCGCTGTCAGATGGGGAGACCTCCGAAGAGGGCTGCTATAACAGTACAGCTCTATCATCTTCACCTGATGGGTCATTGGAGCGGCAGCAGCAGCGGAAGCGGAAGCGGGAGGGAAAGAGGCCAATGAAGTCGGGACCGGGGCTGGTTGACACTCCTGATGATGGGGCAGGGGCCGTGGACTCAACCTGTTTGCCCTGGTGCACCGTAAGAATTAGACGCCTAATTTGGTCCCCTGAATCCCGCTAAACATTGTGAATATGTATACCGTGTATATAATTATTATTATAATCCTGTGTATACATTTTGTAAATAGTACAATATCTCCAGGGCGCATAACTGCACTTTACAAGCCAGGAAAGGTGCCAGAATCCTGGGCATACATTTTGTTAATAGTGCAACACCTCCAGGGCGCATAACTGCACTTTAAAACGTAGGTTAAGAAATGTAGTAGTACTGTTATAGTAGCAGTAGTACGTGTAAATAGTTTATGTTTTAGCCTCTCTGTACTGTCAACTGTGTTTTTTTTTTCAAATAAAATAAAAAAAAAAAAAAAAACAATAACCTTGATGGTTACCAGGGGCAGAAAAAGTGCCACTTTCCATCAGCACCGGGGAGGCACTCTCCTTGGTGCTGAACCCTGTGATGAGCGCTCAAGGTGTTGGCGGAGGAGGTGTAAGCCAGAGGAGGGTGAACAAAAGTTAAAGTGTTTGAACCTCCAGCCCAGAAGGGGGGGTGATG
>NW_022988022.1:5000-48853 GCF_902827165.1 Trematomus bernacchii
TGTGTGTGTGTGTGTGTGTGTGTATGAGTCTGTGTGTCTGTGTCTGTGTGTGTGTCTCTGTGTGTGTGTGTGTGTGTGTGTGTGTGTGTGTGTGTGTGTGTGTGTGTATGAGTCTGTGTGTCTGTGTCTGTGTGTGTGTCTCTGTGTGTGTGTGTGTGTGTGTGTGTGTGTATGAGTCTGTGTGTGTGTGTGTGTGTGTGTGTGTGTGTGTGTGTGTGTGTGTGTGTGTGTGTGTGTGTGTGTGTGTGTGTGTGTGTGTGTGCGCTATAGATGGCTGGTTTTATCGACTCGCTCTGCACCGAGGTCATAAACTCGTTCTGTGACACGTCTCATCGCTCAGATCGACAAACTCTACCGGCCAATCAGGAGTGAGCTCAGAAACATAAAAACAAGATGATTTTTTCGACGTTGGTTCGCAACAACAAGGAGGATATATAATAACTAAGATCTGGCATACAACACAATCAAAACATCTTATAAATACTGTTAGACATGTTGACGGTTGTATTCTCTGCATGTATCAAAACATACTGTGCCCTCGAACCACCTGCATTGTGAGTTTTTCAGGTACACTCACCTGGACTGTGGTCACTCTGAGGTCCGGCTCCTGGAGTCTCACTGTGACGACCGATCGACCAATCAAAATCATCCTCAGAGTCCTGGTCCAACCCACAGCTGTGTTCCCACCACGCTGCTCCCATGCTGAAGTCACAGACGCCTGAAGTAAAGAAAATACAAGATGAAAAGACCAATTAGAGAGGGATGTTGTTAATTGGAAGGTGTGCTGAGTATCTTAGGGACAAGGTACAGGGACATTAAAGGACAACACATCAGTGAGGACAGAGGGGGCCAGACCATTCAGAGCTTTATAAACCAGTACAAGGACTTTAAATCAACTCTAAAGACACAGGTTTGTGCTCTCTTTCTCTTGTTTAAAAGTTAGTCAGACCAACACGAGAGGAACACAAGAATGAGGTTTGTTAGCGTCTTGTTTATTTAAAAACGATGTGTCCCAGACCTATCTCCAGTTCTTCCTCACCGCAGTGTGTTCTCATCCGATCCATCGGCACAGTCGTCCTTGCTGTCACACTCCAGGTGAGACTCGATGCAGTGGTCCACTGTCACACACAAAGTCTGAGAGGGCAGGACAACTGGGGGGCTGCACAGCGTCTGACACACACACACACACACACACACACACACACACACACACCACACACACACACACACACACACACACACACACACACACACACACACACACACACACACACACACACACACACACACACACACACACACACACACACACACACACACACACACACACACACACACACACACACACACACACACACACACACATGTTGAAAGTGTTTTCTAAGAGCGAGCCACTCGACTGGAAACCATCTCCTCTTTCCGTTCAGATGAATCAAATCCGGCTTCAATGGAAAATAAAACGTCGTACAAACTGTGTGTTATTTAAAATCGTCCTGCTCCAAAGAGGGTACACAGAAGAAGAACATTATATTCCACGAGATCTCCTTCCTCCTGCTTTTGATCAGTGAGTTCATGTCTCTGTGTGTTAGTGTGTTTATATCTGAGTCTTGGCAGAGCAACGGAAACATCCAGGTCTGTTTAATGTCTGACACCCGTCTGAATATCAAAGTGTGAAACAACAACCTCTGTCCTTCTGAGATACAGATGTGTGTGTTCACAGAGCAGCATTTTATCGTACAGAAATTGAGTGGAAAGTTTGTGTGATGCCAGAAATGACCCTAAACACCTG
Source organism: Trematomus bernacchii (assembly GCF_902827165.1). Lineage (NCBI taxonomy): Eukaryota > Metazoa > Chordata > Actinopteri > Perciformes > Nototheniidae > Trematomus > Trematomus bernacchii. The sequence goes on from NW_022988022.1 coordinate 6,790, forward strand.
GGAGAGTAGTTACCGCTCTTTAAAACTCTGCATGTGTACAGGCTGCTTTGTGCAGAGTGCCAACATTAATCATGAAAGTGATTTGACTGCAGTTTTGATAGTCAGCACTTTATACCAGTCTATATCTAACTGTGAAAAGTTAAACGTGGCTATAAAGAATACTGAGTTTCCTGTGAAAACTTGGCAAAATGCAAGAATATTAAAGCAAAAGTGCACTAATAATCTATTTAAAGGTGGCGTTTTGCCTCTCTGAGTTCTATAGGTTTTTGTGCATGTAAATGGTCTGCAAAGGCTAAAATCACAACTTTACTGACACTCTCACACCTGAAGTGATAGGCTAATGGGCGGGACATCTGTAAGTTGGTTGACCAATCACAACAGAGCCGGCCAGCTAACCAATCAGAGCATTACATGACATTACATGTCACTTGTTAGTCGCTTTTATCCACATACTCAATACTGTGGACAATCCCCACAGGAGCACTTTGGGGTGAAGTGTCTCAGGGACACAACGACATGCTGACTGCAGTGGGGTTTGAACCTGAGCTCCCCTGTTCCCAACACCAACCAACGCACAACCCACTGCACCACACGCCTCCCTGAGCAGGCTGGGCTCTGGTTTCAGACAGAGGGTGAAAAGAGGTGCTGCAGCACAGGCAGTATGAGAGAAAGAGCTTTCTGAACATTGTACGGTGTCACTGTCTGTTTACTGCGCATATGACAATTCATATCTTGAATCTTGAATCTTGAACATTGAAGCATGGAGACACGTCACAGGAGAGGAGCTACAACACAACCTGTTGTTAGCATCACTTACTTGGGGAACAGTTTCTAAACTCCAGGTCGTCCAGTGAAGCTCCTCCGATCACGTCCATGGATCGAATCCCTTCAAAAATCACCTGGAAGTTCCTCAGGTTCCTCAGAGGAACCTCAGCTCGGTTCCACTTGTTCCCTTGATGCCCCGATTTGTTCCACGCCTCCCACAGATCGTTCTCCGTCTGTTAGGGGAAGAAGAAATGGAGTACAAATACTTTGTTCCTGTACTTAAGTACATGTTTCTGGTATCAGTACTTTACTCCACTACTTATTTTTCTGAGGACTTTTTACTTTCTACTTCTTACATGTTGAACACTAATACCTGTACTTTCTACTTCTTACATGTTGAACACAAATACCTGTACTTTCTACTTCTTACATGTTGAACACAAATACCTGTACTTTCTACTTCTTACATGTTGAACACAAATACCTGTACTTTCTACTTCTTACATGTTGAACACTAATACCTGTACTTTCTACTTCTTACATGTTGAACTCAAATACCTGTACTTTCTACTTCTTACATGTTGAACACAAATACCTGTACTTTCTACTTCTTACATGTTGAACACAAATACCTGTACTTTCTACTTCTTACATGTTGAACTCAAATACCTGTACTTTCTACTTCTCACATGTTGAACTCAAATACCTGTACTTTCTACTTCTTACATGTTGAACACAAATACCTGTACTTTCTACTTCTTACATGTTGAACACTAATACCTGTACTTTCTACTTCTTACATGTTGAACTCAAATACCTGTACTTTCTACTTCTTACATGTTGAACACTAATACCTGTACTTTCTACTTCTTACATGTTGAACTCAAATACCTGTACTTTCTACTTCTCACATGTTGAACTCAAATACCTGTACTTTCTACTTCTCACATGTTGAACTCAAATACCTGTACTTTCTACTTCTTACATGTTGAACACAAATACCTGTACTTTCTACTTCTTACATGTTGAACACAAATACCTGTACTTTCTACTTCTTACATGTTGAACTCAAATACCTGTACTTTCTACTTCTTACCTTTTGAACACAAATACCTGTACTTTCTACTTCTTACATGTTGAACTCAAATACCTGTACTTTCTACTTCTTACATGTTGAACACAAAATACCAGTACTTTCTACTTCTACATGTTGAACACAAATACCTGTACTTTCTACTTCTTACATGTTGAACTCAAATACCTGTACTTTCTACTTCTTACATGTTGAACACAAATACCTGTACTTTCTACTTCTTACATGTTGAACACAAATACCTGTACTTTCTACTTCTTACATGTTGAACACAAATACCTGTACTTTCTACTTCTTACATGTTGAACACAAATACCTGTACTTTCTACTTCTTACATGTTGAACACAAATACCTGTACTTTCTACTTCTTACATGTTGAACCCAAATACCTGTACTTTCTACTTCTTACATGTTGAACCCAAATACCTGTACTTTCTACTTCTTACATGTTGAACACAAATACCTGTACTTTCTACTTCTTACATGTTGAACACAAATACCTGTACTTTCTACTTCTTACATGTTGAACTCAAATACCTGTACTTTCTACTTCTTACATGTTGAACCCAAATACCTGTACTTTCTACTTCTTACATGTTGAACACAAATACCTGTACTTTCTACTTCTTACATGTTGAACACAATACCTGTACTTTCTACTTCTTACATGTTGAACTCAAATACCTGTACTTTCTACTTCTTACATGTTGAACACAAATACCTGTACTTTCTACTTCTTACATGTTGAACACAAATACCTGTACTTTCTACTTCTTACATGTTGAACACAAATACCTGTACTTTCTACTTCTTACATGTTGAACACAAATACCTGTACTTTCTACTTCTTACATGTTGAACACAAATACCTGTACTTTCTACTTCTTACATGTTGAACCCAAATACCTGTACTTTCTACTTCTTACATGTTGAACCCAAATACCTGTACTTTCTACTTCTTACATGTTGAACACAAATACCTGTACTTTCTACTTCTTACATGTTGAACTCAAATACCTGTACTTTCTACTTCTTACATGTTGAACACAAATACCTGTACTTTCTACTTCTTACATGTTGAACACAAATACCTGTACTTTCTACTTCTTACATGTTGAACTCAAATACCTGTACTTTCTACTTCTTACATGTTGAACACAAATACCTGTACTTTCTACTTCTTACATGTTGAACACAAATACCTGTACTTTCTACTTCTTACATGTTGAACTCAAATACCTGTACTTTCTACTTCTTACATGTTGAACACAAATACCTGAACTTTCACAACATCTCAAAGTCTCTTTACTTTTACTTGAGTAAAGAAGTTGAGTCAGTACTTCTACTTTCACCAGAGTATATTTAAACACGAGTATCTGTACTTCTACGTGAGTAAAGGACGTACTGTTGCCTCTCTGAGGAAGACCACATGTTTCTGTAATCAGTTCATACAGCAGGAGTTATGATCAGAAACACATTCGAGTCACGCTCATTAAAACCTCATTAGCATAATTGAAGGAACCAATGCTATGCTATGCTAACGGCTTCCTCTCATGCCACATATGGAACGTATTAGCAGACAGACTGTATTCCTCTCTGAGTCTTTTTCCCAGGGTGCAAGCCAAGCACTAAATCACCACTAACGCAGCGCTGGAACAACCAGCATTTCAAACAGGGCTTCAGTGGATGTGTGTTGCTTTCTGAGCATGAATGAGACATCTGAAGTCATATCACTCACACCTACAGGAAGAGGGGCTTCACAGGGAGTGGTGAAGAGTTGCTTGTAAAGGGAAAGGTGGAGTCTGGGGTTTTTGGAGGAGGATTGTAGAGATTTAAACTTCTCTAAATGTACTTTTTATAGTCCACAAACACATTAGGTCAGATAGAGGACAGGGAATGATTCATAACAACTTATTCCACTTTTACTGGTTCCTTATGTCCTTTCTCACATCTGAACGAAGGTGCAGAGGGTACTGTCGTCCATTAAACCACCATATGTTGAATTTGAGACGATTTAGACGTTTCAGAGACGGTAAAAGGGAATCAAAGATTGATTTGCAAACACAATAAGATGACCCTCTCTTCAGCATTGGTCCCAGTGAACAGTAGTTAGATATCCAAAAGCATGGGACATGTATGAAACTGTATACATTAATGTTTAAAATGTGCTTTCCCATGTTTTCATTTGAACAAATCCCATGAAAAGACGAAAAAACTATGAATTGTTCCCACTAGCTGGTTTTAACTCCACACACTTGTTGTCCAAGGGTTGAAGTCATTTGATATTCATAAACCAATATTAAAGGTGTATATCTTCAGCTGGAATTAATGTGCACACACACACACACACACACACACACACACACACACACACACACACACACACACACACACACACACACACACACACACACACACACACACACACACACACACACACACACACACACACACACACACACACACACACACACACACACAAACCCACAGAGTGTTTAATAGAGGACCTCCAGATTGAACCACGTTCCCCCTGAAGTTCATGAGTCTAATATAAAGTGTGACTCAGTGTTCATGATGACCCGCTCGTCCTCTGGTCGTTTAGAAAGAGGACAGCAGTCCATAACTTCACTTCATTAACCCAGCTTTAGGAGGGTAATGAAGAACATCTATCTCAGGAAGTCAATGTCAAACTTTCTTGGGTCATTTAGGAAGTATTCTTCATACCGTCTTACCGTTCAAACACACGAGGGCTTCTGTTGATAAGCACGCCTTCAGATTGACAATAATAAGATCAAGACTCCACATGCTCTCACAGAGAAACTACTGTATAAGGGTCTTTCAAAACGTGTTGGCATCTGATGCCCATTTGCCGCATGATTCTTGCAGTCTGAAGGTGTGTTTAAAAACACAAACACATATTTAAAACCAAACACAGCTTCTGTCTGTCCTGTGTTGTCTTTAGGATGGGCTCGGGTCAACAGTGTCTGACGGTGTTTTCTACGACATAAGAAAACAAACGTACGGTCCTTGAGTTGCACCATTTGTCTATAAACCTGACAGCAGAGCAAACGTCAGACCCTCCTCTGCATTTAAAGCCCATTTAAACGCACCCTGTCCTCTGGCTTTAAATCATCTTGTTACAGTGAAGCAGAGATTAAAAAGCAGCAGGATGTATGTCATGGAGAGCATGTGATACGAGCGGTGTATCATCCGCCCTTTATTCCATCATTTTGAAGCTTGTTTCCTGCCCACACGGCGACGAAACGACAGATTCAGTTTGCTCCGAGTGAACAGTGGATATGTGTTTGCATGATTCCTTTTTATTATCCTCCAGTCAGTGAGAGACTAAAGGAAGCTGCCATCACAACAATACGCTTATTTTATTGGCGTTTTAAGAAGATACTGAATGTTACACTGAGAGGAAATCCAATTAGTCTTCACTGGGTTTTTCTTTGAGCTTCAAATTCACCTCCAATTTCAACAGTTGTATCCACTTCTGATTCATCAAGCATTGCCACCTGTACGAGGACATCAGCTCTGCTTCAAATCAAAAACCCATTCAGATGATTATCAAATGGCAGCTTCCTGCAAGTCATCTTAACAACAGCATTCTGATTCTAGATGGATTTGGAAAAGCCAAAATGTATCAGTACTTTTCTCAAACATTTTACACTCCATTGAATTATAGACGGATATCTTTAGAATAGAAATCATAAAACTGTATTTACAGCTTTGACACTACAGGGGATTTGTTGACCTTATTGTTTTCATATAAGAGGTTTTATTGGTCTATTACTTGCATGAAAGAAGCTATAAAAACAAAGGTGTTAACTCGAATCCATCCATGGTTTGTTTTCATGTTAATTGCATCAGCTGATCATTAAAAACGAACCCTTTGAAGCCCGTTGTAAACCCTGGTGGAGCTTTTACCTCCTGAAGGAGTAATATTTCCTCTGCTTTGACTTAGCTGCTGGATAAGACAGTGTGCTATTTTGTAAGTATAATGACATTCAGACTCTGCAGGGAAGAGGAACCACCTCTCGCTGTTTGAAGGGAAAAACACACACACACACATTTTCATGATAACTTGCTGAATTGTGTTTTGTAAATTGCATAAAACGGCCTCGGCCGCACACACACACACACACACACACACACACACACACACACACACACACACACACACACACACACACACACACACACACACACACACACACACACACACACACACACACACACACACACACACACACACACACACACACACACACACCACACACACACACACACACACACACACACACACACACACACACACACACACACACTTTACCTTGATCAGCAGGCGGATGGTTCCCAGTGCCTTGTGGGAAATGTAGTACCAGAAGGAGAGCTTGCAGATGGCGCCGGACTGTTTCCAAACGGAGCTGCGGATGTGAGCTTTGTCTCCTTTCAGGCCGACAGGTGTGGCCTCCAGGTAGATGAAATGACCTGAGGGAGAGGAGAGGATGATGAGGAGGGTTAGAGGAAGAGGAAATGACCTGAAGAGAGAGGAGAGGATGATGAGGAGGGTTAGAGGAAGAGGAAATGACCTGAAGAGAGAGGAGAGGATGATGAGGAGGGTTAGAGGAAGAGGAAATGACCTGAAGAGAGAGGAGAGGATGATGAGGAGGGTTAGAGGAAGAGGAAATGACCTGAAGAGAGAGGAGAGGATGATGAGGAGGGTTAGAGGAAGAGGAAATGACCTGAAGAGAGAGAGAGAGGATGATGAGGAGGGTTAGAGGAAGAGGAAATGACCTGAAGAGAGAGGAGAGGATGATGAGGAGGGTTAGAGGAAGAGGAAAATGACCTGAGAGAGAGGAGAGGGATGATGAGGAGGGTTAGAGGAAGAGGAAATGACCTGAAGAGAGAGGAGAGGATGATGAGGAGGGTTAGAGGAAGAGGAAATGACCTGAGAGAGAGGAGAGGATGATGAGGAGGGTTAGAGGAAGAGGAAATGACCTGAGAGAGAGGAGAGGATGATGAGGAGGGTTAGAGGAAGAGGAAATGACCTGAAGAGAGAGGAGAGGATGATGAGGAGGGTTAGAGGAAGAGGAAATGACCTGAGAGAGAGGAGGAGGAGGATGAGGAGGGTTAGAGGAAAGAGGAAATGACCTGAAGAGAGAGGAGAGGATGATGAGGAGGGTTAGAGGAAGAGGAAATGACCTGAGAGAGAGGAGAGGATGATGAGGAGGGTTAGAGGAAGAGGAAATGACCTGAGAGAGAGGAGAGGATGATGAGGAGGGTTAGAGGAAGAGGAAATGACCTGAGAGAGAGGAGAGGATGATGAGGAGGGTTAGAGGAAGAGGAAATGACCTGAAGAGAGAGGAGAGGATGATGAGGAGGGTTAGAGGAAGAGGAAATGACCTGAGAGAGAGGAGAGGATGATGAGGAGGGTTAGAGGAAGAGGAAATGACCTGAGAGAGAGGAGAGGATGATGAGGAGGGTTAGAGGAAGAGGAAATGACCTGAGAGAGAGGAGAGGATGATGAGGAGGGTTAGAGGAAGAGGAAATGACCTGAGAGAGAGGAGAGGATGATGAGGAGGGTTAGAGGAAGAGGAAATGACCTGAGAGAGAGGAGAGGATGATGAGGAGGGTAGAGGAAGAGGAAATGACCTGAGAGAGAGGAGAGGATGATGAGGAGGGTTTAGAGGAAGAGGAAATGACCTGAAGAGAGAGGAGAGGATGATGAGGAGGGTTTAGAGGAAGAGGAAATGACCTGAGAGAGAGGAGAGGATGATGAGGAGGGTTAGAGGAAGAGGAAATGACCTGAGAGAGAGGAGAGGATGATGAGGAGGGTTAGAGGAAGAGGAAATGACCTGAAGAGAGAGGAGAGGATGATGAGGAGGGTTAGAGGAAGAGGAAATGACCTGAAGAAGCTCACAATAAGAGCAATAAAACACCTGCATACGTTCAGAGAAATGTACATGCGTGTTTATTTATTCATGCGCTCTTTACCATGCACGCAGGATAATGGATTCTCAGCCCTGGCATCAATCACCTGAGAGAGAGAAGCTGCTCTCACACGCCGGGGAGAAGCTCATTGATTGGCTCATGAATTAAACATGGAGCACAGCACACTAACAGGTGGACATTTGAAAGTCAGTTTCATTACTGAGAGGGTACGAAACCTCCAAGAAGTGGAGCTGCACTCGATGGAAGATCCAAGAGGAGAAGAGAAATGAACTTCCTTTATTATGAGGATATAAGAAAGTGTTAAAATGTTGGATTATTTGATGGTTTAATAAGAAATATGCGTTTTAGTTGGTTATCCAAGCTAGATGTATTTCCTGCAACAGAGAGGTCCTAGTTCTCTCGCTGATTACATTCAGGTAATTTAAAATATGAATTTAATTGTCCTGCTGTTTATCAAAGACATTTATTGTATTTATTGTGTCTCTTTAACATTAATATCTGTAGTTTGGAAATGTTAAACCTGACGTTTGTTAGCCTTATTTACACGTGCTAACATTAGCCTACATGACGTCAACATTGATAAATTGTTTATAAAGGTAACATAAGTTAACACATTTGATCCGAGGCTTAATTTACAGCTTATTTAACAAATATATATCTTAAATCAACGTCACAAGACGGACCATAGAAGGGAACTTATGATAATGATATTAACAACTAAGGGAACTAGCTAGCGACCTCTTATGGAGCTGGTTAACATGTGTTACTTAGGGTGTAATAACAGTTTAATTACGGTGTATTATGGGGGAAATATTGGTGTAACATGGGTCTAATAACAGTGTAATAATGGGTATAATAACAGTGTAATAATGGGTATAATAACAGTGTAATAATGGGTATAATAACAGTGTAATAATGGGTATAATAACAGTGTAATATAGGTCTGATAACAGTGTAATTACGGGTCTAATAACAGTGTGATATGGGTCTGATAACAGTGTGATATGGGTCTGATAACAGTGTAATTACGGGTCTAATAACAGTGTGATATGGGTCTGATAACAGTGTGATATGGGTCTGATAACAGTGTAATTACGGGTCTAATAACAGTGTAATTACGGGTATAATAACAGTATGATACTGGTGTAGTATGGGCATAATTAGGGTGTACTACTGGTGTTATATGAGTTGAATAAGACTAATTGAACAAGCTAGCTACTTGTTATTGACATGTGTTATAATTTTAACGTAAGCTCAGTTGTGTTGATAACGTTGTCACTTTTTAAACACACACACACACACACACTTGTATTTATGTTTAACTGTATTGCCGTATGAGTACAATTGGTTCAGTACTTTCCAGAGGAACCCTGGGTAATTCCATTTTAATAAATATAAATTCCTCGTTTTTAAATGTTGTGTTTAAGTGCATACTTGTATGGTTTGATGGTATGCAAATAAAAAATAAAATATACAAAAAATAAACCGGCACCTCGTTCGTCGCTCAGCGTGTGATCGTTCGGCGGCCGGATGCTTTTCAAAGACCCCCTCCCCAGCGTCCAATCAAAATTGTCGGCCACGGAGCTCTTCCAGCCACAGCGTCCGTGCTCAAAGGTGCAGGAAGTCCCACAATGCATTTCATCAGAGCCGTCGCCACAATCATCCGTGAAATCACAGCTCTGAGCCGTAGAGAAGCAACCGCCATTTTCACACAGAAAGAAACCTGGAGGACAGGAGCCTGGGAACAAGAGAGAGAACATATACAACATAACATCAGGCTGCAGCTGCTCTTACAGGTAATAGCTATGGACCTAACCCTGGGACCAAGAGACGAACAGGAGACACATCACATCAGGCTGCAGCTGCTCTTACAGGTAATAGCTATGGACCTAACCCTGGGACCAAGAGACGAACAGGAGACACATCACATCAGGCTGCAGCTGCTTAAACACCTGAACTTTTGAAAGAACATCCACAAACATTCATCCGTTTGCATCTTGCTAACTATTTATCTAATATACAGATGCAGCGTCTTATTTTGGACAGTTTAAAGTGCGAGGGTCGTGATCGGTTCGTGCACGTTCCGTGATGGCCGGCCAGCCCCCAGTCAGACTTGATACCGCCCCCATGATAAATACATTTAATTATTGTGAAGCCAGCTGCAATGGATCATTGATCCACCAGGGGGTGCAGTGGAGTTCCACACTGGAGTCATGTGAAATCAACTTCTAAATAATAGATGTTGTTTAGTCGGAAAAAACGAACGAGCCGGCTCTCCCGATTTTTAATCCTAATTTAATCATCATCATTGATGTTTATGTTCGCCGAATTGACATGAAATCACTGACAAATATGAATATTCTGTATTCAACTTCATTGAAACGATCAGGATGGGTGTTATTTTTCCCCACAATGACCAAGTCGCTGCAAATGATCCCATGTATTACATGTACATGGCCACATTCTCAACAAAGTTACGTAACGAAACATTCTGTATTCCTTGCTTACTTTTTATTTAATGCTTTATAACAGCTGGAATAGTTCGTTTAGAACAGGCACCTCACTCGCAATCTGCTCCTCCGCAACGCCTACCTCCGGCTGAAATTATGAATGTACAGTAAGGCATAGTAATCATAGATAACACGGCAGGGTCCGTTACAGTTTGTTTTCATCTGATTTCAAATATTTCAAATGTCTGAAGTTAATAAATACATTCTCAGTGTTCAAGTCAATAATAGTCATATAAGAAAAGTACTGATCTAATAACAGAGATTTTATAAGGACTTTTCAATGTTCGACATCGCTCATGTGAAATACAGTAAACTGGATGTTGTGGTGCCGAGAGGCGGGGTATCAAAAGTACAAGCTAAACTTTTATTTAGCATCTGAACACACTTGTAAACAACGTGATGCCCGGGAAGCGAAGACATATATATATATTGAGCTTTAAAACAAATGATATATATTATAATAAAATAAACACCGGCTGTTGTTATGCCTGCTGTAACGTTTACTTTCTCCGTTCTCCGCTTAAGTAATTATTACTTCCTGGTTAGCTTTCCGCTCGAAATTTAAATCTGAAAATGGCAAAAATAACGGAGAAAAAAACGTTCACAGAGAAGACGACAACAATTGTCACTTGCACTTGTCATTTAGCATCTGAACACACTTGTAAACAACGTGATGCCCGGGAAGCGAAGACCCGGCGGAAACAGCTGGTCTGGTTCACTAAAATGTCCGTGTACAGTATATCTGGTACTAATGTATAGCGGATCTTTGTTAAGATCCATATGTCACGGATAGAACTATATATTGAGCTTTAAAACAAATGATATATATTATAATAAAATAAACACCGGCTGTTGTTATGCCTGCTGTAACGTTTACTTTCTCCGTTCTCCGCTTAAGTAATTATTACTTCCTGGTTAGCTTTCCGCTCGAAATTTAAATCTGAAAATGGCAAAATAACGGAGAAAAAAACGTTCACAGAGAAGACGACAACAATTGTCACTTGCACTTGTCATTTAGCATCTGAACACACTTGTAAACAACGTGATGCCCGGGAAGCGAAGACCCGGCGGAAACAGCTGGTCTGGTTCACTAAAAATGTCCGTGTACAGTATATCTGGTACTAATGTATAGCGGATCTTTGTTAAGATCCATATGTCACGGATAGATATTATATATAGAGATGGGATGGCAGAAGGTGCTATATATATATATATATATATATATATAATTCCAAAGCTGGTAAAGACCTTTCAAATTTAGCAATAATAGTCATATAAGAAAAGTACTGATTTGTTCTTGAATCAACTTTTTTATGGAAAATGTTTTATGTAATTTTATTTCATTTTAAATCAAATGAAAGACATTCACAGTTAATGTAATTAGATATACATTATTAATGCCATACGTTTTTAAATGTAATTAGATATACATTATTAATGCCATACATTTTTGCATAAATATTTATTCAGTATGATAGCTGTCTAACAGAAGTTAAATCCATTTCTCACTTATTCTGACAATGTACTTAACCCCAAATAAAAGAACCCAATAAAAATAGTTGTTAAATAATAGTGAAGTCACGTTGTAATAACAATAACTCATCTCTCTCGGGTTTTTTTGTTTTCTTTGTGTGCTTTGCCAAAAGCCACTGTGTCAAGTGTCCTAGTTGGGTTGCCGTACGGAGTTGAGCAATATGCACATGCGCAGTACCGATCGGGCAGGTGGACGGATCGGGTAGTGACAACTGCAACCCAACTAGGACACTTGACGTCTCGACCGTCTAGGCGGCTGGCCAATATGCGAATATGCATTGCGCATGCGCGAGTCTTATGATCTTATTAGGTGAGTTAGGTGAGTTAATTATTAGTTAGTTAATTAGGTGAGTCTTATTAGGATATTAATGCCATACATTTTTGCATACATATGTATTCAGTATGATAGCTGTTGTTAGAAATTAAAATCAATGTTAAACAGCATAATTCAGTCTAAAACATATCGTCAGTTTAAAGCTGTTTTATTGTGGAAAAGCCCGGAAGTTCTCAGGAAATCAATGCCAAGCTTTTATTCTGAAAAATCCTTTATCCGGTTAGCTTGTGACTAATGTTGCGTTTTCTGAATGTAAAGTGAAAATGACTTGGAGTGTTACACACAAACGTACGGACTTTAACACTACATCGATAGACGTTAAGATATTATTACTGCTGAATATTAAATGAAGGTCTAGTTGATCGTAGTGTTTACAGATACGTGAGAAGCTATGACGTCAGAGGGAATTTCCGTAAAATAAGAACTGTGCCGGAGCGGAACCACTAGGACTTCTAAACTAAGTATTACAGCTGTTTATAAGGTATTAAATAGAAAGTCATGACAGAGATAATGAGGAGAAAATGCTTAAGGAAGTAGGCAGAGAATATCAATGTCGAAATCATCTGTGCTCTCGCGATATCGAACCGGCAAATGAGTAGGGGGCCACCCACTATTTGCACAGCGGGGGACAACGAGACGTGGATAAAAAGGCAGGACGAAAGATAACTCAGTCTCTTCCCTTCGCTGCAGCCTCCCTCAAGACAACACCGGCTTTGTCTCTCCATTCACCATGCTTGTTCTTTAACCACGTTACTTAATTAAACTACCCATTTGAACCTTTTCAGAGACTCCATTAGTCTCGTTATTTTAAGTTTCTTTCCTGGGAGCGAGAAGATCACAAATTATCAACACTGTCTAACAGAAGTTAAATCCATTTCTCACTTATTCTGACAATGTACTTAACCCCAAATAAAAGAACCCAATTGGCGGACCATCTCGCACATGCGCAGTACCGATCGGGCAGGCGAACGGATCGGGTAGTGACAGCTGTCATAGTTCGTTTAGAAATCCTAGAAACACTTTATGAACAGGGTTGGGAGGGTTACTTTGTAAATGTAATCAGTTACTGATTACTGAATACATGGCTCTGAAAGCATCCGAATACAGTTACAGTTACGTGTTTTAAAAAAGTAACGTAATCAGATTACTTTCTTTATCCATCACAGATGAGAAAATAATAAAACAAATACAAAGAGGAAACAATTTGATATGTCTACCATTTATTTTAGGAGTATTAATATTTTTTCAGATAGGATCATACATTTACAAAACATCACCATGTTTTTATTTAACAAATTAATCTACAATAAATCCTAATCTTATATTATAAAACATCACCATGCTTTTATTTAACTAAATAATCTACAATAAATCCTAATCTTATGGTCCTATATTGAACAAACTATGCCTATCTGCGGCCTATCTACAGTATGCCTATTTTTGGCCTATCTACAGTTGAATCTATCTGTGGTTGTAACCAGGGCGAGGTGTTTCTGGATCCGTTTTTCTTGGGCTCCTCAGTCTCTCGTTTACCCGGTTCCTAATTTTATACCACTGGTCCGTGGTCAGGCCTGGGAACCGACGGGAGACACTGGACTCAAGTGTCTGCCTCACATTGAGGGGGAAGAGGCATTTTCCCTTTGCTCCCACTCCAGTTGGTGACTTTTGCCATGGTCTCATATGAGTGAAATGGCAACATGGCCATGAACATATCACCCGCAAATTTCTCTGGGCGATGCTGTCCACTGCGAAAGCAGTCCTCGAAGAACTTGTCCTCGCGAGCCGCGGAAACTGCTCTGAGGAGGGTGGGCGCATCAGGTGTGTGCGACGGTCGTGGTATTGCTTCCGACCGGAAGTGACCGCTTCCAGTGACCGCTGGAATTGGCACCTCTGCCTGTAGAGGCTGTGGGTCTGCGTCTCCCACAGGTAACTCAAACAGCCGTCGCCTGGATTGGACCTGTGTGTCCAGGTGCTGCTGCAGTTCCAACCTCATGGCAACCTGTGCCAACGTCATGGCAACCCGCTCCGACTCTGCAGTGTGCTGTGCCACCGTCATGGCAGCGCGCTCCGACTCTGCAGTGTGCTGTGCCACCGTCATGGCAGCGCGCTCCGACTCTGCAGTCTGCTGTGCCAACCTCATGGCAGCGCGCTCCAACCTCATGGCAGCACGCTCTTCTGTCAGCTCCAACACTTGTGCCTCCGTGGCGGTTAACCGGATTTTCAGTGCCCGGATCTCTGCGTCAGGCAATCCGCCAGCCGCACATGAAACAGCCACCGGGAGCACCTTAAGTGTGATGGCCTGATAGGAAACAGAAAAAAAAATATGAATACCAGTGGTCACATTTCAAATCAAATCCCAATTCAACCCCTGGGTGTAAGTATTAATGATTGACAATGAGGGCCAATAGTACGTACCCGCTTTCTTTTTAACCAGTCTGACTTTGCTTGGTTTTTTGGTCGCAGGAGACGGCTTCACCTTTTTTGCAGTGTCCATCTGCGGGGCGGACTATAGGAATTAGGAATAAAGAATATAACACAATTAGACATAAGCACAAGTGAAATTAACAAATAATCACACATACAGTAGGTCCAAAGGGCAGAGTATAGGTTATTTACAATCAATTTATGTCAGCTCACCTGTGCAAGAACTTTTCTTCTCTTGCTCTCGTAGAACTTGTTGGAATCCATTACGTTCTTCTTAGTTCTCTCACAAATAAATTTTGTGCGTTCTTCTTCTTCACAAAAGACGGTGTGCCAAAAGCAAGTTATGCACTCTATTTATCTGTGAATCGTACATGGTGTTCGTGCACCTGGATTTCTATTGGCGCGTCTACAGCTACAGCCGCACCTACTTTTGTCGGCTACTAATTTGCGTAACCGGCTTCTGGAATCTGGAATCCACTATTCCACTACAACAGCCAGGATGCGCATCAACCGAGAGAAGTCCCAGGAGGTTCGTGTCATGCGGGCAAATGGAAAAATCAACAAGAGAAATTCAAGAACATTTTGCAAGCCTTGGCATAGCAATTTCACAAAGCACTCTGCGATATCACTTCCAGGCGAAACCACCCCGCCGCTCAGGTCCAAGAAAACTCAAACCGTAAGTAGCCTACCTTATTTAATAGTATAGCACGTATCGTAAACAGCTGACATGTGATAGTTCTGCATTTCCCTGATGGCTTTTGTATTTTTCTTTTACAGCAATATCGTGAATGCGATCGAGAATGCGACAACGGCTGATGACGAACTCTCGGCTCATGTTGTAAAGCGGAAAATTCAGGCGGACTTTGGGGTTTCGCTAGGACTCAGCAGCATCCGCAAGGCCAGGAGAAAACTTGGCTGGAAATATGGCAGGACCCGTTTCACTCCAATGATCAGAGATCACAATAAAGAAGCAAGGCTGAGACAAGCCCTCCAGTGGATCGAGTCTGGGGAAACGTGGCATGATGTGCTTTTTACGGATGAATCCACAATAGCTCTGGAACACTTTGCAAGGCTCAGTTTCAACAGAAAGAACCATTCTGTTGCAAAGCCTCAACCGAAACATCCGATAGTTAACTATCTGATTTCAAATATTTCAAATGTCTGAAGTTAATAAATACATTCTCAGTGTTCAAGTCAATAATAGTCATATAAGAAAAGTACTGATCTAATAACAGAGATTTTATAAGGACTTTTCAATGTTCGACATCGCTCATGTGAAATACAGTAAACTGGATGTTGTGGTGCCGAGAGGCGGGGTATCAAAAGTACAAGCTAAACTTTTATTTAGCATCTGAACACACTTGTAAACAACGTGATGCCCGGGAAGCGAAGACATATATATATATTGAGCTTTAAAACAAATGATATATATTATAATAAAATAAACACCGGCTGTTGTTATGCCTGCTGTAACGTTTACTTTCTCCGTTCTCCGCTTAAGTAATTATTACTTCCTGGTTAGCTTTCCGCTCGAAATTTAAATCTGAAAATGGCAAAAATAACGGAGAAAAAAACGTTCACAGAGAAGACGACAACAATTGTCACTTGCACTTGTCATTTAGCATCTGAACACACTTGTAAACAACGTGATGCCCGGGAAGCGAAGACCCGGCGGAAACAGCTGGTCTGGTTCACTAAAATGTCCGTGTACAGTATATCTGGTACTAATGTATAGCGGATCTTTGTTAAGATCCATATGTCACGGATAGAACTATATATTGAGCTTTAAAACAAATGATATATATTATAATAAAATAAACACCGGCTGTTGTTATGCCTGCTGTAACGTTTACTTTCTCCGTTCTCCGCTTAAGTAATTATTACTTCCTGGTTAGCTTTCCGCTCGAAATTTAAATCTGAAAATGGCAAAATAACGGAGAAAAAAACGTTCACAGAGAAGACGACAACAATTGTCACTTGCACTTGTCATTTAGCATCTGAACACACTTGTAAACAACGTGATGCCCGGGAAGCGAAGACCCGGCGGAAACAGCTGGTCTGGTTCACTAAAAATGTCCGTGTACAGTATATCTGGTACTAATGTATAGCGGATCTTTGTTAAGATCCATATGTCACGGATAGATATTATATATAGAGATGGGATGGCAGAAGGTGCTATATATATATATATATATATATATAATTCCAAAGCTGGTAAAGACCTTTCAAATTTAGCAATAATAGTCATATAAGAAAAGTACTGATTTGTTCTTGAATCAACTTTTTTATGGAAAATGTTTTATGTAATTTTATTTCATTTTAAATAAAATGAAAGACATTCACAGTTAATGTAATTAGATATACATTATTAATGCCATACGTTTTTAAATGTAATTAGATATACATTATTAATGCCATACATTTTTGCATAAATATTTATTCAGTATGATAGCTGTCTAACAGAAGTTAAATCCATTTCTCACTTATTCTGACAATGTACTTAACCCCAAATAAAAGAACCCAATAAAAATAGTTGTTAAATAATAGTGAAGTCACGTTGTAATAACAATAACTCATCTCTCTCGGGTTTTTTTTGTTTTCTTTGTGTGCTTTGCCAAAAGCCACTGTGTCAAGTGTCCTAGTTGGGTTGCCGTACGGAGTTGAGCAATATGCACATGCGCAGTACCGATCGGGCAGGTGGACGGATCGGGTAGTGACAACTGCAACCCAACTAGGACACTTGACGTCTCGACCGTCTAGGCGGCTGGCCAATATGCGAATATGCATTGCGCATGCGCGAGTCTTATGATCTTATTAGGTGAGTTAGGTGAGTTAATTATTAGTTAGTTAATTAGGTGAGTCTTATTAGGATATTAATGCCATACATTTTTGCATACATATGTATTCAGTATGATAGCTGTTGTTAGAAATTAAAATCAATGTTAAACAGCATAATTCAGTCTAAAACATATCGTCAGTTTAAAGCTGTTTTATTGTGGAAAAGCCCGGAAGTTCTCAGGAAATCAATGCCAAGCTTTTATTCTGAAAAATCCTTTATCCGGTTAGCTTGTGACTAATGTTGCGTTTTCTGAATGTAAAGTGAAAATGACTTGGAGTGTTACACACAAACGTACGGACTTTAACACTACATCGATAGACGTTAAGATATTATTACTGCTGAATATTAAATGAAGGTCTAGTTGATCGTAGTGTTTACAGATACGTGAGAAGCTATGACGTCAGAGGGAATTTCCGTAAAATAAGAACTGTGCCGGAGCGGAACCACTAGGACTTCTAAACTAAGTATTACAGCTGTTTATAAGGTATTAAATAGAAAGTCATGACAGAGATAATGAGGAGAAAATGCTTAAGGAAGTAGGCAGAGAATATCAATGTCGAAATCATCTGTGCTCTCGCGATATCGAACCGGCAAATGAGTAGGGGGCCACCCACTATTTGCACAGCGGGGGACAACGAGACGTGGATAAAAAGGCAGGACGAAAGATAACTCAGTCTCTTCCCTTCGCTGCAGCCTCCCTCAAGACAACACCGGCTTTGTCTCTCCATTCACCATGCTTGTTCTTTAACCACGTTACTTAATTAAACTACCCATTTGAACCTTTTCAGAGACTCCATTAGTCTCGTTATTTTAAGTTTCTTTCCTGGGAGCGAGAAGATCACAAATTATCAACACTGTCTAACAGAAGTTAAATCCATTTCTCACTTATTCTGACAATGTACTTAACCCCAAATAAAAGAACCCAATTGGCGGACCATCTCGCACATGCGCAGTACCGATCGGGCAGGCGAACGGATCGGGTAGTGACAGCTGTCATAGTTCGTTTAGAAATCCTAGAAACACTTTATGAACAGGGTTGGGAGGGTTACTTTGTAAATGTAATCAGTTACTGATTACTGAATACATGGCTCTGAAAGCATCCGAATACAGTTACAGTTACGTGTTTTAAAAAAGTAACGTAATCAGATTACTTTCTTTATCCATCACAGATGAGAAAATAATAAAACAAATACAAAGAGGAAACAATTTGATATGTCTACCATTTATTTTAGGAGTATTAATATTTTTTCAGATAGGATCATACATTTACAAAACATCACCATGTTTTTATTTAACAAATTAATCTACAATAAATCCTAATCTTATATTATAAAACATCACCATGCTTTTATTTAACTAAATAATCTACAATAAATCCTAATCTTATGGTCCTATATTGAACAAACTATGCCTATCTGCGGCCTATCTACAGTATGCCTATTTTTGGCCTATCTACAGTTGAATCTATCTGTGGTTGTAACCAGGGCGAGGTGTTTCTGGATCCGTTTTTCTTGGGCTCCTCAGTCTCTCGTTTACCCGGTTCCTAATTTTATACCACTGGTCCGTGGTCAGGCCTGGGAACCGACGGGAGACACTGGACTCAAGTGTCTGCCTCACATTGAGGGGAAGAGGCATTTTCCCTTTGCTCCCACTCCAGTTGGTGACTTTTGCCATGGTCTCATATGAGTGAAATGGCAACATGGCCATGAACATATCACCCGCAAATTTCTCTGGGCGATGCTGTCCACTGCGAAAGCAGTCCTCGAAGAACTTGTCCTCGCGAGCCGCGGAAACTGCTCTGAGGAGGGTGGGCGCATCAGGTGTGTGCGACGGTCGTGGTATTGCTTCCGACCGGAAGTGACCGCTTCCAGTGACCGCTGGAATTGGCACCTCTGCCTGTAGAGGCTGTGGGTCTGCGTCTCCCACAGGTAACTCAAACAGCCGTCGCCTGGATTGGACCTGTGTGTCCAGGTGCTGCTGCAGTTCCAACCTCATGGCAACCTGTGCCAACGTCATGGCAACCCGCTCCGACTCTGCAGTGTGCTGTGCCACCGTCATGGCAGCGCGCTCCGACTCTGCAGTGTGCTGTGCCACCGTCATGGCAGCGCGCTCCGACTCTGCAGTCTGCTGTGCCAACCTCATGGCAGCGCGCTCCAACCTCATGGCAGCACGCTCTTCTGTCAGCTCCAACACTTGTGCCTCCGTGGCGGTTAACCGGATTTTCAGTGCCCGGATCTCTGCGTCAGGCAATCCGCCAGCCGCACATGAAACAGCCACCGGGAGCACCTTAAGTGTGATGGCCTGATAGGAAACAGAAAAAAAATATGAATACCAGTGGTCACATTTCAAATCAAATCCCAATTCAACCCCTGGGTGTAAGTATTAATGATTGACAATGAGGGCCAATAGTACGTACCGCTTTCTTTTTAACCAGTCTGACTTTGCTTGGTTTTTTGGTCGCAGGAGACGGCTTCACCTTTTTTGCAGTGTCCATCTGCGGGGCGGACTATAGGAATTAGGAATAAAGAATATAACACAATTAGACATAAGCACAAGTGAAATTAACAAATAATCACACATACAGTAGGTCCAAAGGGCAGAGTATAGGTTATTTACAATCAATTTATGTCAGCTCACCTGTGCAAGAACTTTTCTTCTCTTGCTCTCGTAGAACTTGTTGGAATCCATTACGTTCTTCTTAGTTCTCTCACAAATAAATTTTGTGCGTTCTTCTTCTTCACAAAAGACGGTGTGCCAAAAGCAAGTTATGCACTCTATTTATCTGTGAATCGTACATGGTGTTCGTGCACCTGGATTTCTATTGGCGCGTCTACAGCTACAGCCGCACCTACTTTTGTCGGCTACTAATTTGCGTAACCGGCTTCTGGAATCTGGAATCCACTATTCCACTACAACAGCCAGGATGCGCATCAACCGAGAGAAGTCCCAGGAGGTTCGTGTCATGCGGGCAAATGGAAAATCAACAAGAGAAATTCAAGAACATTTTGCAAGCCTTGGCATAGCAATTTCACAAAGCACTCTGCGATATCACTTCCAGGCGAAACCACCCCCGCCGCTCAGGTCCAAGAAAACTCAAACCGTAAGTAGCCTACCTTATTTAATAGTATAGCACGTATCGTAAACAGCTGACATGTGATAGTTCTGCATTTCCCTGATGGCTTTTGTATTTTTCTTTTACAGCAATATCGTGAATGCGATCGAGAATGCGACAACGGCTGATGACGAACTCTCGGCTCATGTTGTAAAGCGGAAAATTCAGGCGGACTTTGGGGTTTCGCTAGGACTCAGCAGCATCCGCAAGGCCAGGAGAAAACTTGGCTGGAAATATGGCAGGACCCGTTTCACTCCAATGATCAGAGATCACAATAAAGAAGCAAGGCTGAGACAAGCCCTCCAGTGGATCGAGTCTGGGGAAACGTGGCATGATGTGCTTTTTACGGATGAATCCACAATAGCTCTGGAACACTTTGCAAGGCTCAGTTTCAACAGAAAGAACCATTCTGTTGCAAAGCCTCAACCGAAACATCCGATAAAGTTGCATGTCTGGGGAATGATTTCGCACCACGGTCCAGGCCCTTTGGTTATCTTTGAAGGAATCATGGACAGAATTTACTTCGAAAACAGTATCATCAAGGAAGCTGTAAGTCCATACATCAGGGGACATTTTGGGTCGAATCACCGCTTCTTCCAAGACAATGACCCGAAACACAGCGCGGCAGCAGCTGCAATTGCGGCTGAGGGAATAAACTGGGTTAAAACTCCACCCGAATCTCCGGATTTGAATCCCATCGAGTTGGTCTGGCACTTGATGAAAGACTTCATTCGGAAGGAGGCTAAACCAGGCTCGAAGCAGGAGCTGATGCAAGCGATAGAGGATTTTTGGAGGACAAGACTGACCCAGGAGACCTGTAGTCGACTAATTGCAGGCCTCAATAAAGTTCTGCCATTGGTTGTGAAAAACAACGGTGGACATAGTGGAAAGTGAAATTGAGATTGTCAAATTTAATAAAAATACAAAATAATGTATCTGTGTACGTGTTTTACTATGTGATCTGCATGCACTTATCAAACATTACACCGTTACAGTTACTGATTTCAAATAAACAAAGTCTTGGCTTTCAGAATATTAAACTTGTTTCGGCAAATTTAGATGATAAATACAACTATGAAGCTTGTAACGGCATAATTACTTAAGCGGAGAACGGAGTAAGTTAACGTTACAGCAGGCATAACAACAGCCGGTGTTTATTTTATTATAATGTATAGTCGTTATTCATTTGTTTTAAAGCTCAATAAGGAAGATTTTAACTTTCACACACGTTGACCGGCGAATGAGAATAAGGCACAATGTCCATAATGCATCTTGTGACATGCGCACTGAAGAGACTTGCAATTATTTGAAATTATTTGCCCTAAACTTCTGCTCTCAGACATAGTTAATTATTAAGTTATTACCTTATCCGATAATAATCCAATGCAGAGGCAATAATGTTATATAAAACATTATTTATATATATAGTCTTAAAGTTACAACCGGCCCTTTGAGTGCAACCTTAATGCTGATGTGGCCCGCGATGAAATTGAGTTTGACACCCCCTGCTCTAGGTAAGGGAAATGTGAACATGGAGGTGTAAATATGCGGTTGCAGGTCAACACAAGACAACACATTAACTATTTAAATGGTCATAAGACATACACTGAGCACTTCCTTGGCATCAAGGTAATCACTAGAGAGATTCTCACTTGAGGAATCTTAACCTGAGCCACAATAAATTGTCTATAAATAGATTCCCAACATCTCAGTTGTATTAAAAATGAATAAGGCCATCTTCACGAAAAGTTCAAAAGCAGCCCCTTGCCATTCTGTCTAATGTTGTGCGACGGGGGAGGGGGGAGAGAGTTAGGCGCTCGTGAATCTTACTGAGAACGTTATGTTTCCTCTGACTGCTTATGCCAAAAGCAACGACAAATTATCTGTTTTAAATACCTTTTTAGACCGTAAACTTTAGAATGAAATGTAATACCGGTTAGTTTTTTGTGTTCATACTGACAGAAGAAGAAATAAATTAAGTATGAATGAGAATAAGGCACAATGTCCATAATGCATCTTGTGACATGCGCACTGAAGAGACTTGCAATTATTTGAAATTATTTGCCCTAAACTTCTGCTCTCAGACATAGTTAATTATTAAGTTATTACCTTATCCGATAATAATCCAATGCAGAGGCAATAATGTTATATAAAACATTATTTATATATATAGTCTTAAAGTTACAACCGGCCCAACATCTCAGTTGTATTAAAAATGAATAAGGCCATCTTCACGAAAAGTTCAAAAGGGGGAGGGGGGAGAGAGTTAGACGCTCGTGAATCTTACTGAGAACGTTATGTTTCCTCTGACTGCTTATGCACAGTGATCTGCTATTTTAAAGTAAATTCAACACATATCGACCCTAAATATAGCATATATTAAGAACGAGAAAGTGTTAACATCGTTTTTTGTAAACATATGACCAATGTGCGAGGGTGATGACATCAGAGCATCGTCCTATGGGCTTAGCCCCGGACAGGTACAACAGGTATTCACTCAGAGGGGGGGTAGTTACCATTTACATGTCAAAAAGCAACAAACAGTGAGTGGGCGGGTGGGGGATGGTGAACGTTTACATTTATTTACGTTTACATTTATCTACAGAATACTATCTACTATCTACATTTATCTACAGAATACTATTTAGTTTATTAACCCTTGTGCCCTCCTCGGGCATTTTTGTACATTTTTCCTGACTTTTTTTTTTGATTTGGTGATCATCCACCATCACAGGGGGCTTTCTTCTCACAATCTGTGAGGACACCCTGGTTTTCCCCAGCTCCTGGGAGAACGACCTCCGTTCTTCTCTGTCCCCTCACTGTGGACGGGACCCTCAGTGTCCTCTCCACTTTCAGATGAAGGGTCAGAGGAACTCAAAGAAATGCTGGACTCCAGAAAGCATTCAGTGTCAGACCCCAGCTCGAACCTTGTGTCTTCTTCAGATGAGTCCTGCAGCTCGCTGGCAGAAGAAGGCTACAAGATTATTTCTGAAGTCTCCTCTGCACTGACATGCTTCTTCATTTGAGTTCCTTCTCTTTGCTCCAGGTCTTTCTCCTTCTCTGCTCACTAATGAAATAAGCCCTTGGTCAAACTGCATGTTTATCTTTCGTAGCCAGGTGCATAAACACACTAACAGTTGTTTTTTGTTTTTGAGTAATCAAGCAGCTCTTCAAAGACACATCAAACACATCCCTCAAAAGATGGCCTTTTGTTCCCATGAAATGATCTGTGCATGCTTACAGATTCTCACACACACACACGGAGAGGGAGGAGAGGTGTGTGCTGGTTGTGCACAGGCCTAAAAAATGGTTGTTCTATCACCTGAGAGCACCAGGTCACATGCTGCAGGACCTGCTGGTCTGCTGCTGGAAATGACACACACACACACACGCACACACACACACACACACACGCACACGCACACGCACACGCACAAACACACGCACACGCATACGCACACACACACATACATACATACATACATACACCACTCTCGGGTACACCACTCTCGGGGCCCCCTGGTAGTCACACGGCTCCATAATATAACTGGCAAAAATGTAAGAATTTCATGCATCGGCCTACAGTGGGAAAATGGTTTAATCTGTTGGAATAGAGTAGAAATATCAAATATCACTACTTTTCTTCTAAATGAAATGCTGACATTACAAAATGCATGGTTTTATACTGCAATGGCAGTGAGATCAACAAATGTGGTCTGAATGGAAGTCAATGAGGCATTTTTGAGAGAAATTAAATAATTCAAATAATTAAACAGGCATTTAAAGGGTTAAAATCCAGATAATTATTGAATGTTTGGTAGTTTTTAGAAAGAAATATTGATATATGATGATTTAATAGAAGTTATTATGGGCGTGTACATTTTTGCCACGAAGGGGTCCAGAGGTAGTATCTGACACTACGTAAAAAATAATAATGCAGTCAAATTAATTTTGTTGCTAATCTTTGACACATCCAAGACTCTAATAACCACCAAAGTTCCATCCCTCTACTAATTATTATATTGAAAAATAATTATGTTTTGTGTTTTTTCGTAAGAAAAAATGAAATAATTAAAATAATGAAACAGGCGTTTAAAGGGTTAAAATCCTGACAATGATTGAATGTTTGGTAGTTTTGAGTACGTTAGAAGTTGTATATGTGATTCATGAAACAAAAAGTAGAAAGAAATATTGATGTATGATGATTTAATAGCAGTTATTATGGGCGTGTACATTTTTGCCACGAAGGGGTCCAGAGGTAGTATCTGACACTACGTAAAAAATAATAATGCAGTCGAATCAATTTTATTGCTAATCTTTGACACATCCAAGACTCTAATAACCACCAAAGTTCCATCCCTCTACTAATTATTATATTGAAAAAAATTCATTTTTTGTGTTTTTTGTCATAAATAATGAAATAATTCAGTTAATTAAACAGGCATTTAAAGGGTTAAAATCCTGAAAATGATTGAATGTTTGGTAGTTTTGAGTACGTTATAAGTTGTTTAAGTGATTCATGAAAAAAAAAGTAGAAAGAAATGTTGATGTATGATGATTTAATAGCAGTTATTATGGGCGTGTACATTTTTGCCACGAAGGGGTCGAAAGGTTGAAAATTCGAGGAGGGCACAAGGGTTAAGAAATACATATTTGTAGCTTTTTTTTTTATCTGCAGTAGGAAATGCAGAGAGTAGCGACAGGGCTGGTCCAACCTGATCTGTAAAGTGATCTAACTAAGTGCTATTGAATGGGGGGCTTATATGCATTTGAAAAGCAATATAAATCACACAGTTCGTATACAATAGGCTTTAAAAGCACCATCGATAACCATTGCCCTTCTCCTATTCAAACCAAAAGAGAAAATGCAGATATTACACTCTGAAAAGAAAGGGTAGACATATCTGTACTCTTAGTGCCAAGTAGCTAAGCTATTCATTCGCAGAAATGTAAAGTGGTCTATCTAAGTTCTATTCATATTCTTGACGGGAAGAGTTAGTATACAATAGAGTTAGAGTTAGTATACTTTAAAAGCCTTCTCCAAATCAAACCAAGATATCTTGGGTATTCACTCAGAGGGGGGTCGGTGAACCGGGCAGAGTTTTTCGCCGGTCAACGTGTGTGAAAGTTTAAAGTTCAATCTTCCTTATTGAGCTTTATAACAAATGAATAACGACTATATATTATAATAAAACTATATATTGAGCTTTAAAACAAATGATATATATTATAATAAAATAAACACCGGCTGTTGTTATGCCTGCTGTAACGTTTACTTTCTCCGTTCTCCGCTTAAGTAATTATTACTTCCTGGTTAGCTTTCCGCTCGAAATTTAAATCTGAAAATGGCAAAATAACGGAGAAAAAAACGTTCACAGAGAAGACGACAACAATTGTCACTTGCACTTGTCATTTAGCATCTGAACACACTTGTAAACAACGTGATGCCCGGGAAGCGAAGACCCGGCGGAAACAGCTGGTCTGGTTCACTAAAATGTCCGTGTACAGTATATCTGGTACTAATGTATAGCGGATCTTTGTTAAGATCCATATGTCAGTAGAGATGGGATGGCAGAAGGTGCTATATATATATATATATATATATATATATATATATATATATAATTCCAAAGCTGGTAAAGACCTTTCAAATTTAGCAATAATAGTCATATAAGAAAAGTACTGATTTGTTCTTGAATCAACTTTTTTATGGAAAATGTTTTATGTAATTTTATTTCATTTTAAATCAAATGAAAGACATTCACAGTTAATGTAATTAGATATACATTATTAATGCCATACATTTTTAAATGTAATTAGATATACATTATTAATGCCATACATTTTTGCATAAATATTTATTCAGTATGATAGCTGTCTAACAGAAGTTAAATCCATTTCTCACTTATTCTGACAATGTACTTAACCCCAAATAAAAGAACCCAATAAAAATAGTTGTTAAATAATAGTGAAGTCACGTTGTAATAACAATAACTCATCTCTCTCGGGTTTTTTTGTTTTCTTTGTGTGCTTTGCCAAAAGCCACTGTGTCAAGTGTCCTAGTTGGGTTACCGTAACGAACAGCAGCAGGCTCTCGATTTTTAATCCTAATTTAATCATTTATGTTCGCCGAATTGACATGAAATCACTGACAAATATGAATATACTGTATTCAACTTCATTAAAATGTTATTAACGTGCCTAAATTCGTGTCTCGCCTTAATTAGATGTTTGATAAGTGCAGATCACATAGTAAAACACGTACACAGATACATTATTTTGTATTTTTATTAAATTCGACAATGTCAATTTCACTTTCCACTATGTCCACCGTTGTTTTTCACAACCAATGGCAGAACTTTATTGAGGCCTGTAATTAGTCAACTACAGGTCTCTTGAGTCAGTCTTTTTCTTCCAAAAAGCTTGTGACAAGATGTTATTGCTCTTGGGGCATTAAAAACAAGATTTTAACTTTAGTTTTTTATATAATATCTGCATTTTCTATTGTGAAAAACTAAGTCTTAGTTATTTAATATATAGCGCCATCTCCTGGTTAAACCCTGAAATTGGAGAATAGTGGGAGGGCCTAACATTTCTGAATACTGGTCTTTGGCAGGCAACTGGCTGGCAACTGGCTGGCAGTCGGCAGGAAGCTGTATGCTGGGGTCCAAAATAAGAGGCTCCATCTGTATCATATTCCATTTACTTGTATATAGACTATTCTTGCACTATTTTATCTGTTTTATCTGTTCTATGTCCTATATTTATGTTGCACTGTTGGAGGAGCCTCCAGCCTTAATGCTAAGCTAAGCTAACTATATGATGGATGCATTTTTGACCAAAGAGTGATATAGAAATCTCATGAAAGTCGCAATTAGAAAGCGATTGTTCCTCAGCATGCTTCATAAAATGCTTAATTATTCATTTATAAGTGGAATACTGTGAGAACCCCAGAGTCAGTGCAGCCTCCTGATGTTCTCCCATCATCTTTCTTTAACCCCGTGATGTTTCTCCCTCAGGTCACTGGTTAAAGACCCAGGACCAGTGTACCCCAGTGTGTCTGTGCTACTGGTTTATTCTCCTTTTTGACTCCATGCATTCCTGCAGAGTTAGTGCTTGTGTTTTAAGGAGATGAGGCGTGATGAAGAGGAGGGTCTCTGTGAGGAAAGGAGAGGAAGAAGGCCCTCCTTATCCTTTGTTTCTCTTCAGATGCAAAGGACCAGAAGCAATGGGACCAAACAAAAGGCAGCCAGGAGGCAGGAAGCTGAAACTGATCACTCTACCTCAGGGGGGAAAGTAGATTAGGTTTTAGAGGATCTTTACTCCAGTATTTACATTTTATTCTACTTTAAACTTCTATTTCACCCAAACATTTGACTTTTCTGCATTTAATTGACAAGATTAGTTACTTTGCAAGGTTATATTATTCATAAAAGTGAATTATAACAGATTATTATGTAAGGTATAATGTGCATCAAGGCGGTCATTAATGAAAAAATATAATCAAAAAGTATTCCACTGTGTTTTCTGACGGATTAAAACCAATATTTGTCGTTTAAACCTGACGTTAAATTAACCGGACTTCTTTCTGCGGATTGATATGGCTGCACATAGTCCCTTAGCAACGGTCTGTTCTCCTTAGCAACGGCCTGTTCTCCTTAGCAACGGTCTGTTATCAAAAATGAACAGACCTCTGGAATGTCCAAAACTGACCAATCAGAAGCGAGTATTCAACTAAGCCGTGTAATTTTAAGGAATAAGATAAATGGAGGTAAAAACAAAGTCTTAAGAGTTAGCTCCAGCTTTACCAGCTGCAAAATCTAAATTATTATTTAGGATCATTGATTATAATCCAGCTATAGAAAAATATTAATCCAAAATATAGACATCCTGCATAACAAGTACCTTTAGTTTATTATGATGCTAATGCTCTCTTACTTTTAAGTAACATTTTGAATGCAGGACTTATACTAGTATTTCTACATTGCAGTATTATTACTTAGAAAGATGAATTATAGCATAGTCCCTTGATCCACCTTAGCAACAGTCTGTTCTCCTTAGCAACGGTTTGTTATAAAAAATTAACAGACCTCTGGAATGTCCAAAACTGACCAATCAGAATCAAGTGTTAAACTAAGCCGTGTAATAATAAGGAATACGATATATGGGAGTATTTTGCACCTTTTGAACCAACTGCAAAATGAAAAATGTGAGTTTACATGAATGGATAATTAATTAGAATCCAGCAATAGACATTAGTATATTATGATGCTAATGCTTTCTTAACATTTTGAATGCAGGACTTTTACTTGTATTTCTACACTGCGGTATTATTACTTAGAAAGATGAATTATAGCATAGTCCCTTCTCCTTAGCAACAGTCTGTTCTCCTTAGCAACGGTCTGTTAGCTGAAATTAACAGAATGTGGATTGTCCAAATTGACCAATCAGAAGCGAGTATTCAACTAAGCCAGTATTTTGCACCTTTTTAACCAACTGCAAAATGTAAAATGTAAGTATACTTTAATGGATAATTAATTAGAAAAAGTACTTTAAGTATATTTTTATGCTAATCCTTTCTCAAGTAACATTTTGAATGCAGAACATATACTAGTATTTTACAAGATGAAGTAAAGCAAGTCGTCCAATCAGCTGTCAGACTGTCCTTACACTTTATTTGTATCTGTTTCTCTCTCTTTTAATAAAGTATAGATGACACTGAGGCTCCTGTCCTTCTCTGCATGAAACACTGACAGAAAGCGATAGCATCAGAAACGTATTTCTGTTACACGACGCTACGTCAACCTCGTACAAAGCTGTCAAACTCAAAGCTGTCAAAACTCAGATGAAGATGGATCTCCGGCACCAGAGGCCACTGGAGACAACAGGAGGACACACATTCATGTCATTGCTGTTATTTCATCACAATGTCAGTGTTTTTACAGCGCTGTAGATGTATTTAGAGGATTTTCTGATATTCAGAGCACCTACAAGTAAAACATTTTAACATAAATAATTTTCTCTATATTCGATTGAATCCATCACAAACACAAAATATCCAATGTCTGAAAATAACGGGCACAAAATGATGATTTATCTCAGAAAAACCACTTATACCTCAGTAATAAACACGGTATTAGATGGTTCGTGTTCGTGAGTACATGTGAGAGTAACATACAGTCAAATCTCCTTTTTAAGCCGTGGCAGGACAATTAGAGAAAGAGGCACAGGCGAGATGATACGCAGGGAGGAGAAACTGCCGTTGAGGCTTTAATTAACGAGCGTTGTGACCGGAGGGACGTCTCTCCATTTCTCTGCTGGAGAGGGAAATACACTTTCTCATCACTTTCATTATTAATAAGAGGTTCTGCTGCTCAGTTAATAAAGTCTGAGCTTCAGGAGAAATGCAGTTGCAGTGAGACTCTCTTCTGATTCGCTGCATCTGAAATGTCCTTTTCTTTCCTCTTAGTCAAACTTCTTAAGATAATAAGATAAGATGATCTTTATGGTTCCCAATAAATGTCTTAATTTTGATCTAAAAAAGCAACAGATCTGCTCATTTAAAGTGGACCTATCATGCTATATTTGAATAATATAGTGTAGGCCCATACCTATATAAGGCATAT
This sequence comes from Trematomus bernacchii, assembly GCF_902827165.1. NCBI lineage: Eukaryota > Metazoa > Chordata > Actinopteri > Perciformes > Nototheniidae > Trematomus > Trematomus bernacchii. The sequence goes on from NW_022988022.1 coordinate 36,985, forward strand.
TTATATATATTTTTTTCAAAATACCAAACAGATCATGCATTTTAGCCATGCCTCATTTTGCTCAATTTGACAATTTTTAGCCCTGGATTAGCTCTGGGTTGATTCAGTGAGAACAGCACCACCTACAGGCCTGGCATATGTACTACAGCGTCTCCAGCGGCTCCAATGGCCGTGGCTGTCTCCTCCTGATTGGTGGAGTTGGCCCAATAGCCGTAGCGCCACCGTCCTGACGTCAGGACAGTGTTCAAATCTGGATCAGTTTTTATCAGATCCGTTGCAGCCCCTTTTTTAGAGATTTGGGTATGGAGGAAAATAGAGAGGGTTGTGTTTTCTGACACTTGGTGAGTTCCCTGGAACACCGGGGACACATATTCATGTAGAAAAGACGTACAATAGTGCACTTTGCATGATAGGTCCCCTTTAACTTTAAAAATGCAACCTTTCGTTCGAATTTACTGCAATTATTCCAGTTTTTTTCAATACATATCGCAGTTTAAAAGTATTATTGGAGAGTCTGATCACACACACACACACACACACACACACACACACACACACACACACACACACACACACACACACACACACACACACACACACACACACACACACACACACACACACCACACACACACACACACACACACACACACACACACACACACACACACACACACACACACACACACACACACACACACACACACACACACACACACACACACACACACACACACACGAAGTTGAGAATTAGAGATTTTTAGGTATTTGAAAATGTGTGTATGTTGTCGTATAAGATGTACATTCATTACAGTTTAAAGTAAATATTAACACCTTCTCCTCTGCATACATGTACAGGTATTCTCCCCAGATAAAACTGATGTTTCTGAGTTTCACTACTCCATCCTTGGTGTGTTATTGAACGAAACAGAGGAGGAAGAAGCCCCGAGGCTCTGCAGTCTGTAATTACACTTCCTGCTGTCTCTCATCAGTGTGACTGTGTGCAGACTCTCCCTCTGGAGGGTCTGATTGTTGGATGAACTTCTCTCCTCTGTCAGGGCGAGTGTTTCCCCCCGTCTTAACCTTCAGGAAACACTCACTGCCCTTCTGCTCTCTCACATCCCTCTCTACTCCCATCGTTACCCGGCTCTTTTTCTACACTACACAAACTAGAAATCTTGCCAAGTATATGTGTCTAATATCTATAGAATATGTCTCTCCACCTGATATAAGACACACTAACTTCAGGAGTGACACTGCAGTGAGATATCAGGTCTTGTTTTTAGACAAAGCATCATCTTGTTGAGTCAAAACATCTTATTTTGAGTCGTATCTCAGATGAAACACATATTTATTTATTAGGAAATCACCAACGTCAGGAAACAGAAAACATTTGAGTATTTGTGGCTTATTCTGTAACAACATCATCTCCTGATTCTGGTGAAATATAGTTCACAATGAGTTCTCCTGATAATTACAAGATGTGATTTATCTAAATATCCCTTCTTACTTCAAGAAATCTTACAAAGCAAATGTTCACTTGTTCTATTGGCAGATTTTTGGACTTATTTCAAGTGAAAACACCTTGATTTCATTATTCTTTTACTTATTTTTGGAGCAGCAGAAGAGAAAGCAAACTTCTTCTGCCCGCGCAATATGTCTTTTTCCTCAGCCTAAATTCAATAGAGTAATCCTCAGGTGCTTACAGCATACAGGGCAGTTTGTATAAGCTTGTTTCCTCCAATGAAATGGAATTAAATAAAGCATCTCAACGCAAAGACAGTGTTCAGTTACTCTGGATAATCTGGAGGAACTACTTCTTCTGCTAAAAGCAAGACCTGTTTGGTTCCCATGATGCTAAGTATAAGTGTCATTTATTGAAACGTAACAAGTGAAAGTGTAATTGGATGTATTATGTGAAATATTGATGCCATTCCCAGTGATCTGGACGGATTGCTTTCTTTGTTCCTGAGGGAGAAGTTAGCACGAAGCTATTCACACTGAAAACAGGCTGAACCCTAAAGAACTTGAGAGGCTATCTGTACAGCTCAACACCTCCAGAGGTACGTGAGGACATGTACTTCTGTGTCGTTAGAGAATCTGTTTGAAGCTCCAGAGTTTCAGTGAAGACATGAAACAGAAGAGATGATAGGTGAGATGCTAACAGCGTGAACATGGAGGCGTCTCATCACTTTCATTATGAATAAGAGAGAGAGGTTTCAGTCAGTCAGAGCTTCAGATGAAAAGCAGAGAGACTCTGACTCGCTGCAACATGTTAGCAACGTCAACATGGAGGCATCATTAGACCTGTGCTGCAGAGCTTTCTAATGAATGATTAATACCTTCACTCTGTGGGGGGTCTCGCTCTTCGACAGACAGAAAGAGACAGATGTGAGGGAAATGTCTTCTCCCTCTTCTCCAGCTCGTCTGAAAACAGCAGACAGCTTTCAGACTCTCTGCTCTGCAGGCGATCCATTTAACACACCAATTATATTCTGAGTAACAATGGCCATAAATCAGCTGTTGTTCTTCTCCCTCACGTCTTAAAGGGTCCCTCATAAAGAATGTAAGGCATGCAGACGAGCTTCTAATGGATAATGAACGGGATTCAGTCAGAGATTTAAGATCTGCACACAGGGCCTTTTAATGGGAGGCAATCAGAAACACACCATGTTGATTTGGGGCTTTGAATGCATGTAAATGGTCTGCAGAGGCTAAAATCACTGTGCTCTAGAGCAGGGGTTCTCAAATGGGGGTACGCAGACCCCTAGGGGTACGTTGGGGTACTGCAGGGAGTACGTGAGATAAAAATAAAATAAAGAAAAGTTAATTAAAAAAATACCATGCATGATTACAAAAATAATCTTAGTACAATAAGTTAAATAGAAAACACCATTTTATATCAAATATTCCTAGAACCACCAAAAAACATGTCAAATGTGTGTATTGTATCTTATAGTTTTTCACAATATATCATTTTGTTAATTGGTTTGTTAAACATATATTACTTCAGTTGAAAAACTCCTTGGAAAAATCTGTTTTATAAAAATGTTATTTTTTTTTATGCATAAAATGAAAATATCCTTAGTTTGTTGTAATTCATGCACGAAGGAGTTAATAAATCACGCACTGAGGGAACATCACTATATTGGAATTATTTATATAGGCTTTTTCGATCAAAAATGTTCGGGGTCGGTCAGGGGGCTGAGAACATGTTTCAAAGGGGTACATTACTGAAAACAGTTTGAGAAGCACTGCTCGAGAGCGACTTGTTAACCTGGAGACCACCCATAGATGTGAAGAAAGTCGTCCATTATTAGTGCGGAGTTTAATATCGTTCTTTGGGTAAATATCTCCAGTTATCGTTCACTGAAGACAATCCTCCAATAATTCTCTTACTGCTAATCAGTCACTGAAAGTGCAATCATGTAGAATTTAATAATGTAATATATTTCCTGAATCCCTCGTTTGTCTGGTTTTGCACTCGGAGCTTCACTCTGAGATATTCACTCTGAGACTCTGAGATATTCACTCTGAGATATTCACTCTGAGACTCTGAGATATTCACTCTGAGATATTCACTCTGAGACTCTGAGATATTCACTCTGAGACTCTGAGATATTCACTCTGAGATATTCACTCTGAGACTCTGAGATATTCACTCTGAGATATTCACTCTGAGACTCTGAGATATTCACTCTGAGATATTCACTCTGAGACTCTGAGATATTCCCACAAAGAGATTACCCAGTGATTTACTAAGAGCAGGAAGATGAGTGCGCTGCACTCTGTCACGATGCAATCACAAAGCTGCATTGTTCTCTCAGGAGGAAGAGGAGGAAGAAGAAGGAACGCTCTGCTCGCAACCCTTGAGAACTTTTACATCTCATCATCAGAGGACGTTTCACTTTATTGGATTGATCGAAATCTGTGGACAAACTACACCTCGTTAAACATTCATCTGTTTGTCATTTTGCAATCTACTTATTTATCTAAATAGTTATCACCGCAATAAACCGTATTTAATTCCGTCTTAATGTACATTATTTAATTTCATATTCTGTTCTTGTGTATATCTCATGTATATCGACTTTTGCTGTGAAAATCCTGAATGTCCTCTTCCAATGTGAGAGTAACATGCTAACAAAGGTATCCCAACTGTAGCTGTGAACATGACAGGATGTATGATTACCTAGAAGAGCATCAGGACTGTTTGAGGCATATGATAGCTATGTGATTAACATGATGATTCAGCCTCTATGGAGAGAGACATATGACAAGCATGCTCATTTCTGACGTGGAGCTAATCTGAAGTAAACATTGAATACTGCTTTCTATTCCTCCATCTTGTGACTGTGTAACTCCCTCTCTTGGATATCAGCATGTGAAGGACACTGTTCAGGAACTAGTTGATGCTCTGTATGTGATGACTACTTCCATTCTGGAGAGGATCACAGATACATGGATCCTGAGATTGAAGCTCAAGCCGGGGACCAGGGATTATTGACATTTAAGTATTCAGAAAGAGTCAGAATTTTGAGATTTTGTGAAAAATTGCGAATTTTGTGAAAAATTGCGGATTTTGAGAAAAAGTCAGAATTTTGAGATTTTGTGAAAAATTGCGAATTTTGTGAAAAATTGCGGATTTTGAGAAAAAGTCAGAATTTTGAGATTTTGTGAAAAATTGCGAATTTTGTGAAAAATTGCGAATTTTGTGAAAAAGTAAGGATTTTGAGAAAAAGTCAGGATTTTGAGAAAAAGTCAGGATTTTGAGAAAATGTCAGGATTTTTCTGAAAAAATCCAACAAATGCTCTGTATGTGATGACTACTTCCATTCTTGAGAGGATCATAAATACACGGATCCTGAGATTGAAGCTCAAGCCGGAGACCAGGGATTATTAACATTTTTAAGTATTCAGAAAAAGTCAACATTTTGAGAAAAGTCCGAATTTTGAGAAAAGTCAGAATCTTTTGAGAAAGCCGTGACCAGTGAGACTTTTCTAACACGTTTCATGCCTGTTCATCCGTAAAACAAGTGTGTACCTGCAGGAGGAAGAGTGTTGTCTTCTTCTTCTTCTGAAGCGAGCAGACACCCTGAGGAGAAGCTGATGTCGTCCAGGCAGATGTCTCCCTTTGGGTTTTTCCCCACTTTGCCCTCAAACACCACCTGGAAGTCTTCTTCCTGGCGGCTCAGCTGGACCTCCATCCTCTGCCAGGCGTGACCCTGATCCCCCGTCAGGTTCACCAGCAGATCAAACCCTCGTGCTTCACCTCCTCTGAACACACTGAGGGTCCCGATGCCTTCTCCTGACATGTGCACAAAGAAACGCACCTGCAGAGAAGTCAAAGTTTGTGGGTACAGACAGAGAGATCGAAATACCGTTTCCCACAATCCCGAATACAAAAGTACAAATATATATAAAAATATGTATAGAATATGTGTATACACGTAACGTGGAGAGAAGAGGAATGTGACAGGAACTGATGAGGCGTCTGCCTAATACCCAAAGAACAGACTGTTTACTTTACTTTGAACACTTCACTGTTGCTCATTAGCACTCTGCTTTCTTTCCAATTAGGACTTTCCTTTCTCAGAAGGAGGCGAAGAAAGAAATGGTTGTAACGTGTAGAGGAGTAATCAAGGTTTAATGACGTCTCCAGATCGATTCCCCTTTCTCCTTGTCTTTATTAAAGCAGTAACAAAACATAGTCTCTCCCTCACACGGCACTGAGGCACTTGTTGGTTTTTAACAAATTGATGCACACTCTTCATCTCAGGAGAGCGCTTGCCCTTCCTCTTCCTCTCCCTCCTCTTCGTCTCCCTCCCTCCCTTCACTTGAATTGGTGCCTTTTCGCCGGCTGCGTGATTGACAGGTCCAGAGAGGGATAAGACAGACGAGACGCAGAGCACACTGAGCTGTCAATCAACGCACACGCACGCACGCACGCACGCACGCACGCACGCACGCACGCACGCACGCACGCACGCACGCACGCACGCACGCACGCACACACACACACACGCACACACACTAGTTCAACATGAGGGAACCCTTTATCTTCCCTGCTGAGAGTTAGAGGAGGGGGTCGATACCACCGTAATAAATATGAAGACCTTGCAAAGAAAATAATATGTTTATTATACGTTCACATGTCGCTTAGTTATTATTATTCCCCTCACCTGGCAGTGTTCGCTGCGGCGGCTCAGCAGGGGTCCTGAGATTCGGGCGGACTGTCCTGCTGCCTGCGGGAAAGAGCCCTCCAGGTACAGGTAGTGTCCGGTGGGGTCTCTGAGGGTGTGGTCACTGATTGGCCCCGTGCCGCCTGTAAGAGTGCTGCCCGCTTTGATCAGCCAATCAAAATCATCCATTCCACTCTGACGCCACGAACACAGATCGAACTCAAAGCTGCAGCGAGAACTGAAACCTTCTGAAAACACAACGGGTCGATGTTTACGATTTAAAAAGTTTCAACATTCAAGGCTTTTATTGTCACGTGAAAAAGAGGGTTCCTCACGGCAGATGTAGGGCTCCTCGTCTGATTGGTCCCCGCAGTGATCGATGAAGTCACACAGCTGATCCTGGGAGATGCAGTTCTGGTTCCTGCAGGTGAACTGCTCAGGTGTGCAGGGGTCACCTGAGGAGGGGGGGGGGACGCAGTGCAGGAAGGTGACATCATCGATCACCACGTCGCCCATATAGCTGATTCCTCGCTTCGCCCTGAACACCACCTGATCAGAGAGAGTACACACATCCTTTACTCAAGTAGAAGTACAGATACTCGTGTTTAAAAATACTCTGGTAAAAGTAGAAGTACTGACTAAACTTCTTTACTCAAGTCAAAGTAAGAGGCTTTGAAATGTACTTCAGTAAAAAGTACCCATAACTAGCAGCTGTTTTAAAGAGTACCTTGACCTCCCTTTATATTAATAGAACAATAATGTCATTGTTAGCTAATGAATGTTTCCATGCTGAACAACGGCAACATGACAACGTTTTCATTGGTCCCTCTTCTTTAGAGAAGACCAGGAAATGATGGATACGGATCGTGTTCAAATCAATAGGCACGCAATGACTCTAAATAATAATGATCACGCCACCAAACACACATTCAAACTAAAGGAACCAGCCTGTTTGGGAAATGTGAGAAGTAGAAAGTACAGGTATTTGGGTTCAACATGTGAGAAGTAGAAAGTACAGGTATTTGTGTTCAACATGTAAGAAGTAGAAAGTACAGGTATTTGGGTTCAACATGTGAGAAGTAGAAAGTACAGGTATTAGTGTTCAACATGTAAGAAGTAGAAAGTACAGGTATTTGTGTTCAACATGTAAGAAGTAGAAAGTACAGGTATTTGGGTTCAACATGTGAGAAGTAGAAAGTACAGGTATTTGGGTTCAACATGTAAGAAGTAGAAAGTACAGGTATTTGGGTTCAACATGTGAGAAGTAGAAAGTACAGGTATTTGAGTTCAACATGTGAGAAGTAGAAAGTACAGGTATTTGTGTTCAACATGTGAGAAGTAGAAAGTACAGGTATTTGAGTTCAACATGTGAGAAGTAGAAAGTACAGGTATTTGTGTTCAAAGTGTAAGAAGTAGAAAGTACAGGTATTTGTGTTCAACATGTGAGAAGTAGAAAGTACAGGTATTTGGGTTCAACATGTGAGAAGTAGAAAGTACAGGTATTTGAGTTCAACATGTGAGAAGTAGAAAGTACAGGTATTTGGGTTCAACATGTAAGAAGTAGAAAGTACAGGTATTTGAGTTCAACATGTGAGAAGTAGAAAGTACAGGTATTTGTGTTCAAAGTGTAAGAAGTAGAAAGTACAGGTATTTGTGTTCAACATGTGAGAAGTAGAAAGTACAGGTATTTGTGTTCAACATGTAAGAAGTAGAAAGTACAGGTATTTGAGTTCAACATGTGAGAAGTAGAAAGTACAGGTATTTGTGTTCAACATGTAAGAAGTAGAAAGTACAGGTATTTGTGTTCAACATGTAAGAAGTAGAAAGTACAGGTATTTGTGTTCAACATGTAAGAAGTAGAAAGTACAGGTATTTGTGTTCAACATGTAAGAAGTAGAAAGTACAGGTATTTGTGTTCAACATGTAAGAAGTAGAAAGTACAGGTATTTGTGTTAACATGTAAGAAGTAGAAAGTACAGGTATTTGTGTTCAACATGTGAGAAGTAGAAAGTACAGGTATTTGTGTTCAACATGTAAGAAGTAGAAAGTACAGGTATTTGTGTTCAACATGTAAGAAGTAGAAAGTACAGGTATTTGTGTTCAAATTGTAAGAAGTAGAAAGTACAGGTATTTGTGTTCAACATGTAAGAAGTAGAAAGTACAGGTATTTGTGTTCAACATGTAAGAAGTAGAAAGTACAGGTATTTGTGTTCAACATGTAAGAAGTAGAAAGTACAGGTATTTGTGTTCAACATGTAAGAAGTAGAAAGTACAGGTATTTGGGTTCAACATGTAAGAAGTAGAAAGTACAGGTATTTGTGTTCAACATGTAAGAAGTAGAAAGTACAGGTATTTGGGTTCAAATTGTAAGAAGTAGAAAGTACAGGTATTTGTGTTCAACATGTAAGAAGTAGAAAGTACAGGTATTTGTGTTCAACATGTAAGAAGTAGAAAGTACAGGTATTTGTGTTCAAATTGTAAGAAGTAGAAAGTACAGGTATTTGTGTTCAACATGTAAGAAGTAGAAAGTACAGGTATTTGTGTTCAACATGTAAGAAGTAGAAAGTACAGGTATTTGTGTTCAACATGTAAGAAGTAGAAAGTACAGGTATTTGTGTTCAACATGTAAGAAGTAGAAAGTACAGGTATTTGGGTTCAAATTGTAAGAAGTAGAAAGTACAGGTATTTGTGTTCAACATGTAAGAAGTAGAAAGTACAGGTATTTGAGTTCAACATGTGAGAAGTAGAAAGTACAGGTATTTGTGTTCAACATGTAAGAAGTAGAAAGTACAGGTATTTGTGTTCAACATGTAAGAAGTAGAAAGTACAGGTATTTGTGTTCAACATGTAAGAAGTAGAAAGTACAGGTATTTGTGTTCAACATGTAAGAAGTAGAAAGTACAGGTATTTGTTTCAACCTGTAAGAAGTAGAAAGTACAGGTATTTGTGTTCAACATGTAAGAAGTAGAAAGTACAGGTATTTGAGTTCAACATGTAAGAAGTAGAAAGTACAGGTATTTGGGTTCAACATGTAAGAAGTAGAAAGTACAGGTATTTGTGTTCAACATGTAAGAAGTAGAAAGTACAGGTATTTGTGTTCAACATGTAAGAAGTAGAAAGTACAGGTATTTGAGTTCAACATGTAAGAAGTAGAAAGTACAGGTATTTGTGTTCAACATGTAAGAAGTAGAAAGTACAGGTATTTGGGTTCAACATGTAAGAAGTAGAAAGTACAGGTATTTGTGTTCAACATGTAAGAAGTAGAAAGTACAGGTATTTGAGTTCAACATGTAAGAAGTAGAAGTACAGGTATTTGGGTTCAACATGTAAGAAGTAGAAAGTACAGGTATTTGAGTTCAACATGTAAGAAGTAGAAAGTACAGGTATTTGGGTTCAAATTGTAAGAAGTAGAAAGTACAGGTATTTGTGTTCAACATGTGAGAAGTAGAAAGTACAGGTATTTGGGTTCAAATTGTAAGAAGTAGAAAGTACAGGTATTTGAGTTCAACATGTGAGAAGTAGAAAGTACAGGTATTTGTGTTCAACATGTAAGAAGTAGAAAGTACAGGTATTTGTGTTCAACATGTAAGAAGTAGAAAGTACAGGTATTTGAGTTCAACATGTAAGAAGTAGAAAGTACAGGTATTTGTTCAACATGTAAGAAGTAGAAAGTACAGGTATTTGTGTTCAACATGTAAGAAGTAGAAAGTACAGGTATTGGTGTTCAACATGTAAGAAGTAGAAAGTACAGGTATTTGTGTTCAACATGTAAGAAGTAGAAAGTACAGGTATTTGAGTTCAACATGTAAGAAGTAGAAAGTACAGGTATTTGGGTTCAACATGTAAGAAGTAGAAAGTACAGGTATTTGTGTTCAACATGTAAGAAGTAGAAAGTACAGGTATTTGGGTTCAACATGTGAGAAGTAGAAAGTACAGGTATTTGTGTTCAACATGTAAGAAGTAAAAGTAAAGGTATTTGTGTTCAACATGTAAGAAGTAGAAAGTACAGGTATTTGGTTCAACATTTAAGAAGTAGAAAGTCAGGTATTTGAGTTCAACATGTAAGAAGTAGAAAGTACAGGTATTTGTGTTCAACATGTAAGAAGTAGAAAGTACAGGTATTTGAGTTCACATGTAAGAAGTAGAAAGTACAGGTATTTGAGTTCAAACATGTAAGAAGTAGAAGTACAGGTATTTGTGTTCAACATGTAAGACGTAGAAAGTACAGGTATTTGGGTTCAACATGTAAGAAGTAGAAGTACAGGTATTTGTGTTCAACATGTAAGAAGTAGAAAGTACAGGTATTTGAGTTCAACATGTAAGAAGTAGAAAGTACTATTTGGTTCAACATGTAAGAAGTAGAAAGTACAGGTATTTGGGTTCAAATTGTAAGAAGTAGAAAGTACAGGTATTTGGGTTCAAATTGTAAGAAGTAGAAAGTACAGGTATTTGTGTTCAAAATGTAAGAAGTAGAAAGTACAGGTATTTGTGTTCAACATGTAAGAAGTAGAAAGTACAGGTATTTGTGTTCAACATGTAAGAAGTAGAAAGTACAGGTATTTGTGTTCAACATGTAAGAAGTAGAAAGTACAGGTATTTGTGTTCAACATGTAAGAAGTAGAAAGTACAGGTATTGTGTTCAACATGTAAGAAGTAGAAAGTACAGGTATTTGTGTTCAACATGTAAGAAGTAGAAAGTACAGGTATTTGTGTTCAACATGTAAGAAGTAGAAATACAGGTATTTGTGTTCAACATGTAAGAAGTAGAAAGTACAGGTATTTGAGTTCAACATGTAAGAAGTAGAAAGTACAGGTATTTGTGTTCAACATGTAAGAAGTAGAAAGTACAGGTATTTGGGTTCAACATGTAAGAAGTAGAAAGTACAGGTATTTGTGTTCAACATGTAAGAAGTAGAAAGTACAGGTATTTGAGTTCAACATGTAAGAAGTAGAAAGTACAGGTATTTGGGTTCAACATGTAAGAAGTAGAAAGTACAGGTATTTGAGTTCAACATGTAAGAAGTAGAAAGTACAGGTATTTGGGTTCAAATTGTAAGAAGTAGAAAGTACAGGTATTTGTGTTCAACATGTGAGAAGTAGAAAGTACAGGTATTTGGGTTCAAATTGTAAGAAGTAGAAAGTACAGGTATTTGAGTTCAACATGTGAGAAGTAGAAAGTACAGGTATTTGTGTTCAACATGTAAGAAGTAGAAAGTACAGGTATTTGTGTTCAACATGTAAGAAGTAGAAAGTACAGGTATTTGAGTTCAACATGTAAGAAGTAGAAAGTACAGGTATTTGTGTTCAACATGTAAGAAGTAGAAAGTACAGGTATTTGTGTTCAACATGTAAGAGTAGAAAGTACAGGTATTTGTGTTCAACATGTAAGAAGTAGAAAAGTACAGGTATTTGGTGTTCAACATGTAAGAAGTAGAAAGTACAGGTATTTGTGTTCAACATGTAGAGTAGAAAGTACAGGTATTTGAGTTCAAACATGTAAGAAGTAGAAAGTACAGGTATTTGGGTTCAACATGTAAGAAGTAGAAAGTACAGGTATTTGTGTTCAACAGTAAGAAGTAAGAAAGTACAGGTATTTGTGTTCAACATGTAAGAAGTAGAAAGTCAGGTATTTTGTTCAACATGTAAGAAGTAGAAAGTACAGGTATTTGTGTTCAACATGTAAGAAG
>NW_022988023.1:0-12500 GCF_902827165.1 Trematomus bernacchii
TGGTGTCCCCGGTGTGTCCCCGGGTGTCCCCGGGTTTCCCCGTGTGTCCACCGGTGTGTCCCCGGTGTGTCCCCGGTGTGTCCCCGGTGTTTCCCCGTGTCCCGTGTGTCCCCGGTGTGTCCCCGGTGTGTCCCCGGTGTGTGTCCCCGGTGTGTCCCCGGTGTGTCCCCGGTGTGTCCCCCGTGTGTCCCCGGTGTGTCCCCGGTGTGTCCCCGGTGTGTCCCCCGTGTGTCCCTGGTGTGTCCCCGGTGTGTCCCCATGTGTCCCCGGTGTGTCCCCCGTGTGTCAGGAGACTCTCAAAGTGTCAGGAAATAAACCCCTCTCTCTTTTCCTCCGTACCCACATCTCTAAAAACGGACACACACACACACACACACACTGCTGTTTGTTTGTTTATAACTTCAAAAAGGAATGAAAGGATTAACTAAATAAAAACGGAATAATTAGGAACAGGAGAATAAAATTCATTTTATCTGACCTCTGACCTCATTAGTGTGTGTGTGTGTGTGTGTGTGTGTGTGTGTGTGTGTGTGTGTGTGTGTGTGTGTGTGTGTGTGTGTGTGTGTGTGTGTGTGTGTGAGCTGTTATCATCATCAACCAGCTGCTTCGCTGGCCGATATCAGATGATGGTTACGTCACAAAATACTGCTGAGTCATCAATAACACATTATCTCACACACACACACACACACACACACACACACACACACACACACACACACACACACACACACACACACACACACACACACACACACACACACAGATCGCTGGGTTATTCGTGGACAGCTGGCTCGTTAGCACAAATCCAATCTATAAGGACAACTCAAAACTAAACTCTACGGAGTAACAACAAACTCAGGACCACAAGTGCTGAGTACAGATGACCGCTGCTCTGTGGCCACCAACCTGTTTAAGCCCAAGATCCCCGACCTTGACCTCGACCTTGGTGAAAGGCGAGATCTACCTATTGCCTAAAAAGACGGCCCAGACAGTACTTCCTATTTGAGGCTAATTGCATCTGAATTACATCAAATCATTTGGTGCAACTTCCAATTGGATTAAACCAAGAACACAACATGACTAACATAAATATATATATTTACATCATACCTATCATTTTAAGTTTAATTAATTTCTTCATTACAGTCCTAAATATAAATGTATTTAGCTTATTTTCCATCTGTTTGAGTGAATGAGTAAATGACTTTGTTGACAGCAACAACAACAAAGTGAGCAGATAACATAAAGTGCCATTTCATTGAGGCTTATGAAGCTTCATGCAACATTTAACATGAAAACACGTTATTTTAACACAATTCTTGCAAATTCTAACAACATTCTTTATCCGTGCATAGACATCGGACGCGATGCGAATGACGCAATCTCGTGGTAGCCAATCAGCGGAGAGGATCTCAGCCTGCCGTCACTGACGTTGAATCAGAAAAGCAAACATCAGCCGTTAGCTGTTAGCACACAGAGCTCACAGCTCCTCATATCTGTTCAGAAACTAGAGAGAAGTGAAACAAGTACAAACCGCAGACTGCCTGTGTCATGGAGAATACAGTCGCTGCTTTATCTGTGTCTGTATCATGTTGTTGTGAGTGTGGACAGAGCAGATACAACGTTAGCTTAGCCTGATCCATCCGATCTCCATTCAGAAAACACGCATTTGAAAAGGTTCTTCGCCTGCCGTCTGTCTGCAGACTTGTCAAAGCATTAATTCATGGTTTTTAGAAACGTGTATTACAATTAAATCACGGTCAAATATGTTCATTTTGTTGTAGTTGGTATAAGTGCAGTGAGTTCAAAAATATGCAGCATCTTGAAGTCAGATTTCCTGGAGCGACAGGGAATGTCTCAAAGATACGTCAATCAAGTGGCACCTGCCAACGGGTGGTGGATGATAGGCTTACATCTAAAAACTTTGCAACCAGTCGTGATCGACTGGTTGGTGCCCAATACGTGGATCGCGAAGGTCGTGTGGGTAGATCGCATGGCATTGAAAAAAAAAGAAAGTTAGCCTCTTATCCATCCTTACTATTTGTGCTAACGAGCCAGCTGTCCACGAATAACCGAGCTATCTGTGTGTGTGAGATAATGTGTTATTGATGACTCAGCAGTATTTTGTGACGTAACCATCATCTGATATCGGCCAGCGAAGCAGCTGGTTGATGATGATAACAGCTCACACACACACACACACACACACACACACACACACACACACACACACACACACACACACACACACATTGATTGATTGATTGATTGAAAAGTTTATTAACAGCTTGTATATTGGGTACAGTACAGTACAGCTCAAAACATACAATTGTTAAGGGGATGCAGACCAGAGAAAGACTTTCGTCTTGTTTACATCAGGGTCCCCCATTTCCAATTCATCATATCATTTAAGACATATAAGACATATTTGACATACAGATGGCTTATTTACAATTTACATACAGGTGGTTTTTTACATACAGATGGCTTATTTACAATTTTCATTTTAGATTTCGTTCTAATACATCCTAACCGGACATTTAAGACATACCAAGTCTACAGATATACAGTTAGTAACAGAGTCTAAAATGCGAGTATATACATAGATGGGGGGGGGAAGCTGTCCATTGTACGACAGGTTGAGATTTGTACCATTACCGGGGCCAGTTTTGCAATGCTTTCCCCCGAAGGTGCTCTTTAAGAGAGGTTTTGAAGGTAAGTATAGTTTTACTTTCCTTTACAGTTGTGGGAAGAGCGTTCCACCTTGATGTGGCATAATTGCGAAACGTGTATTCCCCTTTTTTTGTGCCAAATCTGGGTTTTACATGATTTGTGGAGCTCCCTCTGGTGTTATGATCATGGTATTCCTTGACCTTTGGGAAGAATTTTGACATGTACATGGGTACCATAGAGGTGTAGTGGATCTTGTAGACCAGGCCCATTGCAAGTAGCTGTACTCTGTCGTCTACTCTAAGCCATCCTAGGTTGTCAAAGTGGGCAGAGGTGAGGTGGGTTCTAGATGAAAGGTCAAGCAGTAGTCTGACCAGTTTATTTTGCGATGTTTGAAGTTTTATTTTTAGCGCCTTGGAGGTGCTATGGTACCATGACGTGCAAGCATAGTCATAGTACCCTTGAATGAGTGCTCCTGCCAGAGTTTTCAGGGTGTTTTTGTTTACCAGAGAGGAGATCCGGTATAGGAATCTAGTTCTTTGATTGACTTTTTTTATTACATTGGATGCCATTTTGTCACAGGAGAGGTTTGCCTCAAGAATAGATCCTAGGTATGTAATTTCCTTCTTACTTGTGACAATAATGTCACCCACTGCAACTGAGAAGTCGTCGGATTTGCTGAGATTATGTTTCGAACCGAAGAGAATGGACTCTGTTTTACCCAGGTGTAATGATAATTTATTATCGGCGAGCCAGGTGCAGATTCTGCCGAGCTCGGAGCTGAGGGTTTTTTCAACCTGCAATCTGCTCCTGTCAGAGACCAGCAGGGCTGAGTCGTCCCGCGAACAGGAACAAGTTGCAGTCACATGCTGATGACATGTCATTTGCATAAATTAGGAACAGTAACGGACCTAATATGCTTCCTTGTGGAACACCACAGCTCACTGGGAGGGGGGGGGACAGAGTACCGTTTACCTCCACCATCTGTTCTCTCCCCTCCAGGTAGGATTGCATCCAGCTCACCGATAGTTTATCAAAACCAATTGCTTTTAGCTTGTCAATCAGAATGGGGTGATTGACAGTGTCGAAAGCCTTTTGTAGGTCCAGCATCACCATGCCGCAGTATTTACCCTCGTCCACCTCTTGTTTGATGTGGTCGTTCAAATAAAGAAGGCATGTGTCAGTGGAGTGGGATGTTCTAAAGCCAGATTGAAATTCATAGATTAGTTTCTTTTCTGCGAGGTACTTTTCGACCTGTTCATATACTATTTTTTCCATGACTTTCGAGATGGAGGTAAGTATAGAAACAGGGCGGTAGTTGCCTGGGTCCAATTTGCTGCCCTTTTTGTGCAGGGGGGTTACTCTTGCAATTTTGAAGTCTTTGGGTACTTTTCCCTGTTTTATGGAGAGGTTAATTATGTGAGCTATGACTGGTGAGATGGCGGTTGCTGTGTCTCTGAGGAATTTGGAGGGGATATTGTCGTGGCCAGTGGCCTTGTTAGGTTTGAGGGCGCTCAGTTTAATGAGTACCTCTGCTGTTGTTACCCTTGCTAGACTGAAATCATCTTTGCGTACCCCTAGGTTTTTGTAGTAGGTCATGATGTGATCTACTCCAAAAAGCCCTGAGTGGGAGGGTAATTTATTTACAAGAGTTGTGGCTATGTTTGTGAAAAAAATGTTCAAGTACTTGGCCACATCCAGTTTGTCTGTGATGAGCCTGTTATCTGTCTTTATGTTTACGTTTGAAAATCTCGTTTTGAGTTTTTTACTGCAGCCAAGCTGGTTATTGAGTAATTTCCAAAGTTCACGGGGTTTATTTTTGTTTTCCTCAGTTTTGTCATTGATGAAATTGTTTTTGGCAGTTTTGATCATGGAGCTTACGTCATTTCTTAGTCTGTTTCTTTCAATTTTTAGTTCAGTCACGTGGGCCTGGAGTTCACTGCTCGTGCTTTTGGAAAGCATTGACTGACTTTTATGACTTTTACTTTTACACACACACACACACACACACACACACACACACACACACACACAGCTAGTAAATCATGATAATAATAATAAGGACTCTTAAATACACGCCTTCATCACATCCCGTCTGGACTACTGCAATGGAGTCCTGTCCGGGGTTCCCAGCTAAACCCTGGCCAGACTCCAATACGTCCAGAACTCTGCCGCCAGGCTTCTCACCCGCACTAAGCCATGGCAACACATCACCCCCACCCTCATCCACCTCCACTGGCTGCCGGTCAAGTCCCGGATTCACTACAAAACACTCCTCCTCACGTACAAGTCCCTCCATACCCTCGCCCCCCAGTACTTAACAGACCTCCTACATCCCTACACCCCCTCTCGGAGTCTGCGGTCCTCCGACACGGGCCTGCTCTCCATCCCCCGCTCTCGCCTTCGTACTGTGGGTGACAGGGCGTTCAGTGTGGCGGCCCCCACCCTCTGGAATGCACTTCCTCCTGAGATCTGGAACGCTGCCTCACTGGACATCTTCAAATCCTCACTGAAAACTCACCTGTTCACCGTGGCCTTCGGACCCTAGTCCTTTCCTGGTCCCCCGGCCTCCTTTATTTTATTTTTGTTTTGTTCGCTCCTCATTGTCTGTTTTGTTTTGTCTGTCCACCATGTACAGCAACCTTGGGTCCCGTGAAAGGTGCTTTATAAATTCCATTTATTATTATTATTATTATTAAATAAGTCTTTAATATTAAATGTACAGCGAGTCCAGACGGAAACACGAGTCCTTACGGAAACACGAGTCCAGACGGAAACACGAGTCCTTACTGTGGAGGAAACTTCTGTGTAGTAATGCATGGAGTCACCGACTCAGGAAGGAGACACGGTGAGAGTTGGAGCTTTGATATCAAACACTGATGGGTTTATTCAGAGTATTCGGCTGGAGGATTCACATCACAAATCAAAGAGTCAGAGGTTCTGACCACACGGTAGAGTTGCCACGTCAATTCTGAAGAACCTCTCTCTATGCTAGACCTTTGAACTGGTTCACAGAGAGAGATCAACATCTCTGAAGGAGTAGACTAAACAGCTGGGAACACTGAGCCACCTGCGTCCGACACTCATGGCCTCGAAGATTTCACATCTTAGAGTCCACAAACACCGATAAAGAAGTGCCTCAGCGTTCTCACAACAAGTACCCTTCGTGCCAGACAAGTTGACCGGTCTCACACTGGTGACAACAACACATATGGCACCAAGGCCTTTCCTTAGAGGAGATAACAGACGTCAGAGTAGATCATAAAACGTCACAGAGCAAAAGGTTAGATATCTAGAAGAATTATTCCTTAACAGTTCCTCTCTTTTTATCATTTTTGATAACCTTAAAACATTAGTCTAAGAATAATTCTGGTCAATACTTAAATCAATAGGCGTCTTCAGATTTGAGTGTGGTCTCACCTTACATTCAATTACATCACAAAGTAGAGTAAGATTGAAACATTCAATCACAATGATTGATACAGCCAATCATAATAGGAACAATTATCTCTCATCAGTGTTTGGAGCATCTTTTGTCAATAAGTACAATAATGAACACACATAAAAACACAGATACATAATAGCAAAATATTTGTTTTAAACTAATATCTTTTATCATTTAAACCATTAGTTAATGTCATTTATCAAACTATAAAATCAAAACCAGCTTGCAGATTAAAGATTTGCTTTAAGGCAATCACTAGTCAAAAGCATTTAAAACTTAGGATCATAAGAGATCCAGCTAAGGCATAACATTCACAGCTAAGGTATAACATTCACAGCTAAGGTATAACATTCACAGCTAACGCTAAGGTATAACATTCACAGCTAAGGTATAACATTCACAGCTAAGGTATAACATTCACAGTGGTGATTTGATCAATCTGTAATCTGCAAAATTGCAGTGTCCTCAATTTTAGGATTACTTTACGTTTACTTCATTACGCTTTAGCCAAGAGTAAGGCACTTAGTCTTAGAAAAATCAATACATTCATTTTAGTCAAGTACATTGTTCAAAATCTGAAAAGGAAAAGTTCGGCAAATATTCAAAGACTTTTGTAAAAACCTGGAAAGGAAAGATTAAACATTCTTAAAACTTGAATTCATACATTTGTAAATGCTACCACTGATCTGTACCAAATTAAGTCTATCAATTATTCTTATTAGTCATACTTACCTGAACATCTACTTATGGTACTTGGAAAGGGTTCTTCTGTGTTTATCTAATGTTGAAATATAGAATATCAATTTCTTTAAATGATACTTCTCTAATTTGAGGATCAAATATGCTACATAATTGTTATAAGAAATGAATCCAGTCCTTGAAACATCATGTTAGGTCTGTCTGTGCATGGGTAATACATTACAGAGTAGTGTTGTTAAGCCTGATTGCTGGATGATTAAGGATATTAACATTATCTGTGATAATATTAGAAATATTTTATTATTCAATACCTTATAATCTGAGAATATTTATTTATTAATTTTGTTTAGTGTGAAAATGTAATCTGATCTGACTAAATATATTAATCACCACTATTTAACACATGTCTGGTCATTGGAAATATAAAAACAATCATTAATTGTACATCTTTAAACATCTGGTCATTCAATTCAAAGTTCATCTTTGTACGAGAGCTGGAAGAACATGTCCGTCAGTCTTCCTGACTCGTTCTCCTCCTCCCTTTATGACACCGAGTGTCTGGTGTGCAAAGGCATCCTGATACTGTAGATTAGCACTGAGGTGCTGATTGGCTCAAACTCTTCTTCATCAGAGCGCCATAATTCAACCCCCCAATTGCTCTGCTTTTGTGTGGCTCATTCAGTGAGCACTGTAGCTGACCCCCCAGTGAGACGGAGGCTCATCTGCCTGTATTCCTTCTGCTATCTGCTTGAGTACAACTGCGTATTCCTGATGCATCCAGGTGTCCCCCCCGTGATGGGAGAGGTTAGGAAGACATCTCCTCCAAGAAACATGGAACCTTGTATTATAGAAACCTCTGAAGCCCTCGCTCGTCCTGCAGGGTGGTCTGCTAGAGCCCACCGAGCAGAAAGATGAAGACAAGAACCCCCTCTCATCAGAAAGATGAAGAGAAGCATCCCATCTTATCAGAAAGGTGAAGAGAAGAACCCCATCTTATCAGAAAGGTGAAGAGAAAAACCCCATCTTATCAGAAAGTTGAAGAGAAGCATCCCATCTTATCAGAAAGGTGAAGAGAAGAACCCCATCTCATCTGAAAGGTGAAGAGAAGCATCCTTATCAGAAAAGTGAAGAGAAGCATCCCATCTTATCAGAAAGGTGAAGAGAAGCATCCCATCTTATCTGAAAGGTGAAGAGAAGCATCCCCTCTTATCAGAAAGGTGAAGAGAAGCATCCCCTCTTATCTGAAAGGTGAAGAGAAGCATCCCATCTTATCTGAAAGGTGAAGAGAAGCATCCCATCTTATCAGAAAGGTGAAGAGAAGCATCCCATCTTATCAGAAAGGTGAAGAGAAGCATCCTTATCAGAAAGGTGAAGAGAAGCATCCCATCTTATCAGAAAGGTGAAGAGAAGCATCCCATCTTATCTGAAAGGTGAAGAGAAGAACCCCATCTTATCTGAAAGATGAAGAGAAGCATCCCATCTTATCAGAAAGGTGAAGAGAAGAACCCCATCTTATCTGAAAGGTGAAGAGAAGAACCCCATCTTATCAGAAAGGTGAAGAGAAGCATCCCATCTTATCAGAAAGGTGAAGAGAAGAACCCCATCTTATCTGAAAGGTGAAGAGAAGCATCCTTATCAGAAAAGTGAAGAGAAGCATCCCATCTTATCAGAAAGGTGAAGAGAAGCATCCTTATCAGAAAGGTGAAGAGAAGCATCCCCTCTTATCTGAAAGGTGAAGAGAAGCATCCCATCTTATCTGAAAGGTGAAGAGAAGCATCCCATCTTATCAGAAAGGTGAAGAGAAGCATCCCATCTTATCAGAAAGGTGAAGAGAAGCATCCTTATCAGAAAGGTGAAGAGAAGCATCCCATCTTATCAGAAAGGTGAAGAGAAGAACCCCATCTTATCTGAAAGGTGAAGAGATGAACCCCATCTTATCAGAAAGGTGAAGAGAAGCATCCCATCTTATCAGAAAGGTGAAGAGAAGCATCCCATCTTATCAGAAAGGTGAAGAGAAGCATCCTTATCAGAAAGGTGAAGAGAAGCATCCCCTCTTATCTGAAAGGTGAAGAGAAGCATCCCATCTTATCTGAAAGGTGAAGAGAAGAACCCCATCTTATCAGAAAGGTGAAGAGAAGCATCCCATCTTATCTGAAAGGTGAAGAGAAGAACCCCCTCTTATCTGAAAGGTGAAGAGAAGCATCCCATCTTATCTGAAAGGTGAAGAGAAGAACCCCATCTTATCAGAAAGGTGAAGAGAAGCATCCCCTCTTATCTGAAAGGTGAAGAGAAGCATCCCATCTTATCTGAAAGGTGAAGAGAAGCATCCCATCTTATCAGAAAGGTGAAGAGAAGCATCCCATCTTATCAGAAAGGTGAAGAGAAGCATCCTTATCAGAAAGGTGAAGAGAAGCATCCCCTCTTATCAGAAAGGTGAAGAGAAGCATCCCATCTTATCTGAAAGGTGAAGAGAAGCATCCCATCTCAGCAGAAAGGTGAAGAGAAGCATCCTTATCTGAAAGGTGAAGAGAAGCATCCCATCTTATCAGAAAGGTGAAGAGAAGCATCCCATCTTATCTGAAAGGTGAAGAGAAGCATCCCATCTTATCAGAAAGGTGAAGAGAAGCATCCCCTCTTATCTGAAAGGTGAAGAGAAGCATCCCCTCTTATCAGAAAGGTGAAGAGAAGCATCCCATCTTATCAGAAAGGTGAAGAGAAGCATCCCATCTTATCTGAAAGGTGAAGAGAAGCATCCCCTCTTATCAGAAAGGTGAAGAGAAGCATCCCATCTTATCTGAAAGGTGAAGAGAAGCATCCCCTCTTATCAGAAAGGTGAAGAGAAGCATCCTCCCATCTCGAACAACCTGGTGCTTCCTTGCACGTGGCTGGGGGTGCTCTCTGCACCCGGAGAGTGTGACCCTCTCTCTCTGACCCTTGGCCTTGAGAGCTGTCCTAGTTATTGGGTTAACACCTGATAGGGATGTTTTTCTGAGTGAAGACAACTCAAAGTAATGGATTAGCACATTATCATTTAATTACTAAAATAGGATAGGCCCCTCAGAATGATTTGGGAGCCTTCCTGACACATGCACATTATCATTTTGAAGGTTTGTGTTAGTCATTGAACATGCAAGAATCATATACTCATCAGTCCATAGCAGAGACATGTTATTGTAAGTTAAAGGTGAGCTTGTCCCTGTGGATATAACCCCTTCTCAATGATTCTAAATGTATATTAATTCACCATTTACCTTTTGATAACATATTAGTTTATCAGAAATATTTTGTCTCTTCCATAAAACATAGGTTTGAGAAATAAATTACCCAATATAATTGACTCTTCCCTCCCTTTTCTTACATATGGTACATATGAAATTATAACTTAGGAGTCTATTTAAGCATGGTATAGTTTATAATCTATTAATCAAGAAGACTCAGTATCACCTGTGTGCAGCTTACAAAAAACCAATTGTGATAAACATATATTATGCAGGAAATGGATACATTTGTTGAAAAACAAATATCTGATTTGGGAGGAAAAGTTTCATCCCTTTAACATCTGAGTTATTACTGAAGGCATAGCATGAATGATAGTGGGTGTCTGAGGGTGTCATTACTGAGAAATGTCAAACAAAATCAAAACCTTACATTTGAAAACAGGTTTGCATTCCTCCACTGAAGGTGACGTTATCATTGGAAACAATAAAAGCTAATTGTTTTGATGTAGAATCTATATATTGAATCGTTAGAGCAGAACAGAATGGTTGTATTGTAGCCTGAGTTTCGTGCAGCCTTTAGTTTTACCAGGTGGAAACATTGTCTATATAATGTGAATACATGTAGAACTAGACATTAAGAGACCCCTGACATTAGGCCTATTTGAAACAATAGTAGGGGCTTTTACCAGCTCGCCCACTTACAGGTATCATAGCAGTATGAATAGCCTTCAAAACAACCACTCTGCGGTAACGAGAGTCATGTATCTGAACCAAATGCCCTAAGTGAAGCCGTTAGTCTCATCTGACTGACCCAAGGGTTGGTGCTGGTGTGACAGGGAGGCTTCCAAGTGTTCATAGCAGATGTCATGCTTTCAGTTCATGGCTCAGTGGGGGGGAGCAGACCCATGTGAGACAGTATCAACGGCTGTAATGTTCAGTTTGAGGAGTGTCATTCTCTCTGGGAGCAGGAAATGGTGTCCATTCAGACCAGACCATGTAATGTCATGTAGAGCAGCCATAGCATCTCTGTGACTGCACTCAGCCGGACTGCAGCAGGGCAGAACTGGGTGACTTTTAGTGAAGCCGTCCAAGGCCATAGACAACATGGAACCACGTACTAACAAAAGGGACACAAGGTCATCAATGTCTCTCTTTACCTTTAGCCTAATTGTAAAACAAATTAGTGGAAGAAATGTGGAACACTAATCCATCATCATGTGACATTTAGAGTTCATTTAAATAATTACTTATGGGTTGAAGTCAAATTAACATTAACATTAGAACTAAAGTCAGTCAAAATTGGACTTGCACGGATCAGAATCTAATCAATACACCATTTTCCCAGCTCTGTAATGAAAAGGATATCAAGATGAGGTACATTACAGGAGTGATAAAACATCCAAACATGCACACTTATCTTATTCTAGTAGAGATTAGAGGACAGGTCTAATGTTGTGAACAAAATGATCAAGTCAAGTTATTTTATTTATTTTATCTTATGTACCACATTTAATTTAATTTAATAATTCATCTTAAATTACTAATAACTTTAAAGAAGGCAACAATTTACAATGTGGATAAGGTGACTACTTATCCAAAGTGTGTGTGTGTGTGTGTGTGTGTGTGTGTGTGTGTGTGTGTGTGTGTGTGTGTGTGTGTGTGTGTGTGTGTGTGTGTGTGTGTGTGTGTGTGTGTGTGGGTGTGTGTGTGTGTGTGTGTGTGTGTGCGTGTGTGTGTGTGTGTGTGTGTGTGTGTGTGTGTGTGTGTGTGTGTGGGTGTGTGTGTGTGTGTGTGTGTGTGTGTGTGTGTGGTGTGTGTGAACAGCTTGTCTGCCCAAGGTTAAAACATTTGGGACAGCAGTGAGAATGTTATGAGAAACCATTTGTTGCTTAGACTGAACTCGAAAGAAGCTAGACTGGAACATTTTAAATAAATCAAAACACTTGCACATTAATTAAATACATTTGACATTTAGCTTGAGCTGGGTTCAATACTTTCTTTATGGTATTTAAATTGGGCTCAAGTAGAACCTTTACATGGATTTGGCTTGCAACACAAAGTGATACCGATCTCTGTCTGTTATGATTTGAAAGTCTCATGATTTAAAGTGTAGGGCTGTGAAGGAGAGGCCCTTGGAAAACAACCTCTACTTCTTTGTTAACTGTAATTACTTATTGTAAAGAGATTGCAACATTATACTTTTTAAAGAACTGCTCAATTCATGTAACACATTTATTATGCACACTGTAATGAAAACGTCAACAAATATATTGATCCTGGCTTAACCAGCGACCTTTACTCTTTTGTTCATAAGCTCCGTTTCAGAAAACTTGTCAGTAGTTTAACAACTATTATAATTTTAGTAATGTCTATGGAGACCAATTGGTTGATACGAGAAATCATTTGAAGCAGTTTAATAAAGAATGTTAAATTATATTTAAACTGTAATTAAACTTCAACTTATA
>NW_022988023.1:20000-27500 GCF_902827165.1 Trematomus bernacchii
GTTTAGTGCCCGCTGAGAGATCGTACTTTCCTGTGGGTAAAAAGTACCCCAGTGCTGATTGGCTGGGAGGATTGCAAACCACGCCCCGTACAACTGTGAAAATGTTGTGTAGAGCCGCCATTGTTTTTCCTCGCTACAAAAACCCAGCGCACCGACGGAGAGTAGTTTGTTTTTGAAAGCAGTTATGGCAAGCATCAAGAAATCATCGGAGTGATGAGGAGGTGTCGGCGCTTCTGGAGATCTACGCCCGAGGACGCGACCCAGGGAATGCTACTGAAGCCAGTTCAGTAGCTTTCACTCGACCTGGGAATGTGCACAGCCCCACGGCATACCGGCTAAAAATAAAGAAACTCAGGCAGGACTACAAACGGCGGATTCAGTGGCCAACGATGACGACCACGACGAAGGTAAAATCAACTACATGCACTGGGGTTTTAATCTGCACAATAATGGTCTCAGATGTACTTTTATTTGCTCAGTAGATCAAGCTAGCCATGCTAGGCTGAATAGGCTAACACCGGCCCCGAGCTAGCTACATCTAGCTAGCTAGATATTCTCGGCTGTATGAAAACGTTTTGACTTGTGAATAACTGTGCAGTGTTTCTGTAATTTGCTTCACTAACTCATGGCACTAATCGTCTGTTTCAGGCGAGGAAAATCATCAACTCTCGGGATTGGAAACAAGCGAGCTTTGCATTCTAGATCACAGAGCTAGCTTGTCTCCCTTACCAGCAACCAAACGCAAAGGTACACACACTGTAACTTTGTCTTGAAAGAACGTTACGCATCGAACTGATGTTCACAATCATGTTTATTTCCTTCTTGGTACAATTATGAAACAGCGTGAAAACGTATTCGCCTAGACCGGCATTTACAAATGTTCGCGCCTTTTTACTCTCTCACAAACATTGTAAACATCCGGGCTAGAGGTCACATGACTTCCGGTAAGAAAACTTGCCTCAACAACATTAAACAAAGTTCAAGCATACATGAAGCACTCTTCAAAAAGGAACAATCCTCCGTGTTTGAACCTCTTAAATCGCTGCATAGCCGATTTATCTGGACTGGATTATCCTAGAGAGGCTAAACATTCTTTATAACACAGTTTCAGATTTGTGAAACCATCATGTTTCATCGGTTATAAACTGGCAAAGCTTTGTCATTTATTTATCATCAATGTTGTAACCTTGTGGAGGAATGGCAGGGGCACATACACACATATGATCATTTATATCGTTTTAAATATGATTTGACCTAAAACTAAATGTTTTTATGATTGTCCTCTGAGGAGGACATGGGGATTTGCAAACTTAGAAACACGAGTCCAGATGGAAACACGAGTCCAGATGGAAACACGAGTCCAGACGGAAACACGAGTCCAGACGGAAACACGAGTCCAGACGGAAACACGAGTCCATACGGAAACACGAGTCCAGACGGAAACACGAGTCCTTACGGAAACACGAGTCCAGATGGAAACACGAGTCCAGATGGAAACACGAGTCCAGATGGAAACACGAGTCCAGACGGAAACACGAGTCCAGATGGAAACACGAGTCCAGACGGAAACACGAGTCCAGACGGAAACACGAGTCCAGATGGAAACACGAGTCCAGACGGAAACACGAGTCCTTACGGAAACACGAGTCCAGATGGAAACACGAGTCCAGATGGAAACACGAGTCCAGACGGAAACACGAGTCCAGACGGAAACACGAGTCCAGACGGAAACACGAGTCCAGACGGAAACACGAGTCCAGACGGAAACACGAGTCCTTACGGAAACACGAGTCCTTACGGAAACACGAGTCCTGACGGAAACACGAGTCCTGACGGAAACACGAGTCCTGACGGAAACACGAGTCCAGACGGAAACACGAGTCCTTACGGAAACACGAGTCCTTACGGAAACACGAGTCCAGACGGAAACACGAGTCCAGACGGAAACACGAGTCCTTACGGAAACACGAGTCCAGACGGAAACACGAGTCCTTACGGAAACACGAGTCCTTACGGAAACACGAGTCCAGACGGAAACACGAGTCCTTACGGAAACACGAGTCCAGATGGAAACACGAGTCCAGATGGAAACACGAGTCCTGATGGAAACACGAGTCCAGATGGAAACACGAGTCCAGACGGAAACACGAGTCCAGATGGAAACACGAGTCCAGACGGAAACACGAGTCCTTACGGAAACACGAGTCCTTACGGAAACATGAGTCCTGATGGAAACACGAGTCCAGATGGAAACACGAGTCCAGACGGAAACACG
Source organism: Trematomus bernacchii (assembly GCF_902827165.1). NCBI lineage: Eukaryota > Metazoa > Chordata > Actinopteri > Perciformes > Nototheniidae > Trematomus > Trematomus bernacchii. The sequence goes on from NW_022988023.1 coordinate 22,276, forward strand.
AGTCCTGATGGAAACACGAGTCCAGATGGAAACACGAGTCCAGACGGAAACACGAGTCCTGATGGAAACACGAGTCCAGACGGAAACACGAGTCCTGATGGAAACACGAGTCCAGATGGAAACACGAGTCCAGACGGAAACACGAGTCCAGATGGAAACACGAGTCCAGACGGAAACACGAGTCCTTACGGAAACACGAGTCCTTACGGAAACATGAGTCCTTACGGAAACACGAGTCCATACGGAAACACGAGTCCAGACGGAAACACGAGTCCTGACGGAAACACGAGTCCTGACGGAAACACGAGTCCTGACGGAAACACGAGTCCAGACGGAAACACGAGTCCTTACGGAAACACGAGTCCTTACGGAAACACGAGTCCAGACGGAAACACGAGTCCAGACGGAAACACGAGTCCTTACGGAAACACGAGTCCAGACGGAAACACGAGTCCTTACGGAAACACGAGTCCTTACGGAAACACGAGTCCAGACGGAAACACGAGTCCTTACGGAAACACGAGTCCAGATGGAAACACGAGTCCAGATGGAAACACGAGTCCTGATGGAAACACGAGTCCAGATGGAAACACGAGTCCAGACGGAAACACGAGTCCAGATGGAAACACGAGTCCAGACGGAAACACGAGTCCTTACGGAAACACGAGTCCTTACGGAAACATGAGTCCTTACGGAAACACGAGTCCAGATGGAAACACGAGTCCAGACGGAAACACGAGTCCTGATGGAAACACGAGTCCAGATGGAAACACGAGTCCAGACGGAAACACGAGTCCTGATGGAAACACGAGTCCAGACGGAAACACGAGTCCTGATGGAAACACGAGTCCAGATGGAAACACGAGTCCAGATGGAAACACGAGTCCAGACGGAAACACGAGTCCAGATGGAAACACGAGTCCAGATGGAAACACGAGTCCAGATGGAAACACGAGTCCTGACGGAAACACGAGTCCTTACGGAAACACGAGTCCAGACGGAAACACGAGTCCAGACGGAAACACGAGTCCATACGGAAACACGAGTCCAGACGGAAACACGAGTCCTTACGGAAACACGAGTCCAGACGGAAACACGAGTCCATACGGAAACACGAGTCCAGACGGAAACACGAGTCCAGACGGAAACACGAGTCCAGACGGAAACACGAGTCCAGACGGAAACACGAGTCCAGACGGAAACACGAGTCCTTACGGAAACACGAGTCCTTACGGAAACACGAGTCCTGACGGAAACACGAGTCCTGACGGAAACACGAGTCCTGACGGAAACACGAGTCCAGACGGAAACACGAGTCCAGATGGAAACACGAGTCCAGACGGAAACACGAGTCCTTACGGAAACACGAGTCCTTACGGAAACACGAGTCCAGACGGAAACACGAGTCCAGACGGAAACACGAGTCCTTACGGAAACACGAGTCCAGATGGAAACACGAGTCCTTACGGAAACACGAGTCCTTACGGAAACACGAGTCCAGATGGAAACACGAGTCCAGATGGAAACCCTAACCCCTTCATTTAACTGACGCTCTTATCCAAAGCGACTTACAATAAGTGCAGAACCATAAAGAATCAAATTCCGAGCAACAAGCAAAGAGCAGATAAATTCACTTCAAGCAGATCAGAGCACAGTAAGAGCTGGTGAATCAGAGACAAGGCCTAAACAGTGTTTTCTATCATCGGGGGAAATTAAAACTGAAGTACATTTTCAGAATCGGATTCATTCACTTAAATGAGTCCTGTATTATTTAACACTTTGAGAAAAATCAAAGTCAAAGTTTTATTTTTAACCTTTTTTTAATCGTTTCCGGTCCTCGTCTTGTTTTTTCCTTTTATCTTTTGGCCTGAAGTTGAATTGCACAGGTTTATGATCTGATATGTTGTCTTCCCGGACTTCAACATCAGAGACTTCAACATTTCTGAAGAGAACCAGATCCAGAAAGTGAGTGGAGGTGCGGAAGGTCGGCTTATTTGGGTGCATGCCGAAGCCGTTGACCCTTAGAAACTCTAGAAACTTCTTAACATAGGTTATCTTATCACAATCAACCCAGATATTGAAATCTCCGGTCACAATGATGTTGTTGTAGTTTTTGGAAACCTGATCCAAGAGTTTCTGAAACTCTTTCAGGAATTTGCTGATGGTGATCAGGGTTTTCTTTGGCGGGCGATAGAGGTTGATGCTCAGGACGGGTTCTTCCCACTCGTTATGTTGCAGAGCTGTCGCCACACATTCAAAGGTCTCCATGTTGTTGTCTAACTGAATTTGTTCACTATGCAACACTGGAGAGACCTGGATAGCTACCCCTCTATGCCCGATGAGTTCACTCACATAATGGAAGAATCTGAAGTTTGGGGGCGAAGCCTCCCTGAGGACCCTTTCTGCCGTGTCCCACTTTAACCACGTCTCGGTTGTGAAAAGGACGTCCAGCTGGTTTTCTGTGATGAACTCTGAGATTTTGGATGTTTTTTTGTTCATCGAGTGAACATTTAACAACGTTGCCCTGACGAATGGGGTTTCTCTTTGGATGCTCTCTAACTCACTTCCTGTCCGCTCTGTTTGATGGCCCAAAATGGAACCTTGAAACAGAAAGAGAAAGAGAAACAGAGAGCCCAATACCCAAGAAAATACCAATATCATGCTTCTGAAACCCTGCATCATCCAATAAATTAAAAGACTGAAACCACACATCATCATCAAGTAAATGAAAAGACTGAAACTCCACATCATCATCGAGTAAATGAAAAGACTGAAACTCCACATCATCATCAAGTAAATGAAAAGACTGAAACTCCACATCATCATCAAGTAAATGAAAAGACTGAAACCACACATCATCATCAAGTAAATTAAATGACTGAAACCATTCTTCTTCATCCAGTCAATTAAACCATTGAAACCCCACTTCTTCATCCTGTCAATTAAACCATTGAAACCCAACATCATCATCCTGTCAATTAAACCACTGAAAGCCCACTTCTTCATCCTGTCATTTAAACCACTGAAAGCCCACTTCTTCATCCTGTCATTTAAACCACTGAAACCCCACTTCTTCATCCTGTCAATTAAACCACTGAAACCACGCATTATCATCAAGTATTTTGAACCACTGAAAGCCCACATCATCATCAAGTAAATTGAACCACTGAAACCCAACATCATCATCCAGTCAATTAAATCACTGAAAATTCTGTGTTTCTGTGGTTTTCTTGGGAACCATTCTTTCTCCAGCCTCTCTTTCTCCAGCCTCTCTTTCTCCAGCCTCTCTTTCTCCAGCCTCTCTTTCTCCAGCCTCTCTTTCTCCAGCCTCTCTTTCTCCAGCCTCTCTTTCTCCAGCCTCTCGTTCTCCATCCTCTCTTTCTCCAGCCTCTCTTCTCCAGCCTCTCTTTCTCCAGCCTCTCGTTCTCCATCCTCTCGTTCTCCAGCCTCTCTTTCTCCAGCCTCTCGTTCTCCATCCTCTCTTTCTCCAGCCTCTCTTTCTCCAGCCTCTCCAGCCTCTCTTCTCCAGCCTCTCTTTCTCCAGCCTCTCTTTCTCCAGCCTCTCCAGCCTCTCTTTCTCCAGCCTCTCTTTCTCCAGCCTCTCTTTCTCCAGCCTCTCCAGCCTCTCTTTCTCCAGCCTCTCTTTCTCCAGCCTCTCTTTCTCCAGCCTCTCTTCAATCTCTCAGCTCTCTCTCCAGCCTCTCTTTCTCCAGCCTCTCGTTCTCCAGCCTCTCTTTCTCCAGCCTCTCTTTCTCCAGCCTCTCTTTCTCCAGCCTCTCTTTCTCCAGCCTCTCCAGCCTCTCTTTCTCCAGCCTCTCTTTTTCCAGCCTCACTTTCTCCAGCCTCTCCAGCCTCTCTTTCTCCAGCCTCTCTTCGTGTTCTCGTTGTATTTGAGCCATCCCCTGCCTGTAAATGAAACCAGTGAAAATCGTTAGCATCATTTCAGAAACCTACGTTTTCGTGACAAAAGTTCTTATAATCAAATATAATTCAGTGTAATCCACAATATAGAATGCATTATATTTCACGCCGCTCTACACTAAGTGTAAACGATTTGGTAGGCTGGCATTTAAGAGTTCAAGTTATAGTTCATCAGTACAGGTGTCTGTTTGGCAGAGGGGAGAGCCCTTACTCTCAGCTGTCAGCAGGAGGCTCTGACTGAAGGGGAAATGACTGAAAGCTCTAGTTTGGTTTTGACTGCAATCTGAAGGGAGTCTGGATAGGTCCAGACTCCCTTCTCCAGCTGATAATGACACTATACAGTATGTGGGTATGTGGGCGTGTAGTTGCTTCTGATGCTGTTGGTAAGATATGAAAGCAGCAGCTCAGAGACGAAAAAACACAGGTTTTTTTTACTGAGAAATTCATCCTAGAATGTTTAGAATCATTTCTACAGAACAGCAAAAATCTCACTTGATGTTGTCGAACTGAGTCCTCAGTGTCCGGCACATCTCGTCCAAGGCGTTGGCGGTATCTCTCATGGATTGGCTCGCTTCAGTCACGTTATTGTTCTTGACCATTTCCTTCCAGCTGTCTATTGCCTCATGAAGTGCAAACGCAACTCCAACAACTCCTCCAGCTCCTCCAGCAACCTGAGCAGGAATATTTCACACCGTCAGCCTCAACAACATTCACAGTGATATCTCTAAACTAGTATTATGATATGTAGCTGTATGCGGAGGGTTTCAGAGTCATTCAAAAACACATGTAAGATCTTACAGTTTTGAGTCCAGCTATGGCCATTTTTTTGAAGAGTTGATTGCCTGCTTCAGACAGCAGTTTAGCTTCCGTTCCACTTGCTTGAAATGCGATGAATACTGAAACACTGGCAACTTCAACCCCAATTGCAGTCAGTGCATTCACATAAAGCTTTGGCGAAGATGAAGAAGACCACTTGATGCTATCACAGACCGTCCACTTCTGACCATTCCTTCTGGCGATGGCTGCAGGGATCTTAGCCATGACTCGTTGGTCCAGCTCGTCTTCGTCTGCGTTGAAGCTCTCAGCCTTACACTCCTCCCTCAGCTGCTCGAACAGACACGTGATTCTTTCTGCAATCTTGTTGCTTTCGCTTTCTAAGCGCTGCGCCTCCTTCGTCGTCTTGCTGGATAAGAGGTGCTCTGTAAGTTGAGTAACCAGAGATATGGTTAAACCTACACCCATATAGGTTGCTCCTAACCCACCTAGAAACGGAGCCGCTAATCCGCCGGTGCACAATGTGACCA
>NW_022988023.1:32500-46913 GCF_902827165.1 Trematomus bernacchii
GAGAAAAGCTTGTTTTTACCACAGATTTAATCTGACTCAAGTTTTAGTTCACGGTCCATTTTAATGCCAAGGTTTGTAATGGTGGGCTTGGTGTACTGAGCCAGGGAACCCAGGTCTACAGAAGTGGTGCTACCAAAAACCATTACTTCTGTTTTTCCTTCATTTAGTTTTAAGAAGTTGCACGCCATCCAGGCCTTTAGGTCCTCTAGACCAGTGGTTCCCAAACGGTGTGCCGTGAGGCAAGTCCGGGTGTGCCGTGGGATTTTGTGACAACCATACGTTATTATTGCAATATACAACTACACAAAAATAATTATTTTTTAATTGACTATATCAGTACTTTGTATGCACTCATTTCATAATACAGAGGCAAACTCTATACCTAAAAACAATTCTTTAAAAAAAAATCCTCACAGAACCCCATATTTCGCTGTTAACGCAGTTGCAGGTGGGAATTATAAGACCGTGACACATCGAAGGCTGAAGGACAACATTAAAACAGAGAAACACGCAAGAGGGAAAATGGAGCGCTTTCTTGTGCGGAGCAAACCACCAACCACCAGTGCAGAGACTGCCGACAACCCACCACCGAAAGAATGGAGGAAACAAACTGTCAGCAGACAGTATCATGAAAGTTACCTGTCTTATGGCACTGCAGGCGAGCGGCAGATTTTCCCTACAAATAGACGAATCTACAGACATAAGTGGGGCTGCCCAACTTCTGGCAAACGTCAGATATGTTGATGCTGACTCTATCAGAGAGACGTTTTTCTTCTGCAAAGAAATGGACAGCCATACTACGGGAGAAGAAATATTCAGGGTAACTAATAACTATTTAAAAGAGAACAGTCTGACCTGGAATATGTGCGTCAGTCTTTGCACAGATGGTGCAGCAAGCATGACGGGGAGAGTGAAAGGATGTATTGCTAAGGTGAGAGCACAAAACCCTCATATCGTGACAAACCACTGCATTTTGCATCGAGAGGCATTAGTTGCCCCCCATGCCCCTGGAGTTGACTGAGGTGCTGAATCAGGCTGTGCAGATGGTGAATTACATCAAATCAAGGCCCCTGAAATCTCGTCTCTTCTCCCAGCTGTGCGCCGAGATGGGAGCCGACCACCAAAGCCTGATCCTCCACAATTTTTAATGTTGTGACCTGTCTGGTTTAAATGAGTGTGTTGCTGCTTTGATGAAGCCTAATTTGATAAAGTTTCATATTAATTTCTGAAATATTTCGTTAATAAATATTTCACGAGTAATATAGTTGTCTTTGTCACATTTTATTTGGCATTAGTAAATAATTATGCACATTTACAGATATTTTACATGATATGAGTGATAACACGTGTTATAAGGGCTATTTTGCACAATAGGTGTGCCTTGAGATTTTTACTTGTCCTTTGGTGTGCCTTGGGCACAAAAAGTTTGGGAACCACTGATCTAGACACTTTAGCAGTGGGCTAATTGAGTAACCCTCCTTCTTTTTTAGTGGGACATAAATCTGGCTATCATCAGGATAGCAGTGGAATGCGATGCCGTGCTTTCTAAGTATGGACCCAAGAGGGAGCAAATAGAGAGAAAATAGCAGGGGGCCTAATACTGAGCCCTGTGGGACCCCATACAGGAGTGGAGCAGAGGAAGACTCGGAGTCACCAAGGCTGACAGAGAAAGTTCTGTCCTTCAGATATGACCTGAACCATTCCAGGGCTTTCCCCTCAATGCCCACCCACTGCTCCAAGCGAGAGATCAGGATGTCATGGTCGACTTTATCTAAAGCAGCAGTTAAATCAATAAGTAGAAGCACAGCGCAGTCCCCAGAGTCAGTAGATACAAGGATGTCATTAAAAACTCTTAAAAGCGCTGTTTCAGTGCTGTGCATCGTTTTAAAACCGGATTGGAAAACCTCCAGTATATTGTTCTCTTCCAGAAAAAACATAATTTGACTGAAGACAATTTTCTCCAGGATCCTTGACATAAAAGGCATTTTGGAAATGGGCCTAAAATGTGCCAGAACTGTGGGATCCAGACTGGGCTTTTTAATACGCGGTTGCACTACTGCATGCTTCAGGTTTTCAGGGACCTTCCCTGAGAGCAGACTGCTGTTTATAACTGCAGATGGTCCAGCAGTGGGGAACACCTCTTAAAAAAGTTGAGGTGTGACATTTGGAGAACCAGAGGGCTTTAACTTGGAGACAATCTCCTGTCCAAAAGACAGAGCTCCAGACTCAAACTGGTTAAAGACAGCAGAGCACGAACTGAGGGGTGAGATTTGAGCTCTAGTGGAGTTTAGCTTATTAATAAATAAGTAAAGAAAGTCTTCACAGGTCGCAGTAGAGGTCTCCATAACGGTAGTCTGGGGGGCATTAAGGACCAAATCAATAGTCTGAAACAGAACACGTGGCTTGTGACGGTTTGACAGAAAGATGTCAGATTGCTTTTTGCCTCTTCCACAGTGATCTGATAGAGACGCCAACTCCCTCAACATTTGAAATGAAACTTGCAGTTTGTCCTTTTTCCATTTACGCTCAGCTCTACGGCAAACCCGTCGGACAGTCCGAGTCGTGTCATTTAACCAAGGCTCAGATTTAGTTTTAGGTTGCCTGGTAAAGGAGCAACAGTGTCTATGGCAGCTTTGCAAGTGGAGTGAAACCATGAGCTCAGCTCATCCGTTTCAGGTTCCCGATGAACACAGTTCTGTTTAAAAGCGACAGAGGGGTTAATAATGTGAGTGCGCCGAGGAGCAGCGCGCGGTTTAACAGTTTCACAAGCAAGAGTCACATCAAATAATACAGGCATATGATCAGAGAAAAAGGCGTCACAAATCTCCAGGTTAAGAACAGGCAAACCGTATGATAAAACAAGATCAAGTGTGTCCCCGCGTTCCTGCGTGGGGCCAGACACAGACTGCACAAGATTAAAGGAATCAACAAGGTTTAAAAAGTCCTTTGCCATAGGTTTATCGGGACAACACACATGAATATTAAAATCCCCAACAATAAGAACACGATCATATTTTGGCATAATTTCAGCCAAGAAATCAGAGAAATCATTTAGAAATCCCTTATTGTATTTGGGAGGTCTATAGACCACAGCACACAGCACTGTATCATACATGCCAACCTTTCCAAATCCAAAAGAGGTAGGTTTGCGCGGCAAATGTGCACGCCCAAATGAGGTAATCAGAAGAAATGGAACCCCAGTAATTGTATTTAACATATATTGCATCATTTTATGCATTTTTCAGAAAAAGTGGTAGTTTGGTAAACAGTGACATCAACGACATGTTTGGTCTGTAAAATGCCCCAAAAGTAAAAGAATGGGAGATCAATATCCCAAAGTCTCCACATTTTATTATATTTGTAATGTGTTTCTCTTTCAGTTGAGACAGTGTAGAGCAGGGGTGTCAAACTCAATTTCATCACGGGCCACATCAGCATTATGGTTGCACTCAAAGGGCCGGTTGTAACTTAAAGACTATATCATTAATTAATATAACTTCATAATTAACTACGTCTGAAAGCAGAAGTCTAGAGCAAATAATTGCAAGTCTCTTCAGTAAGAATGTCACAATATGATTTTAAAAGAAAAGCCACATTCTGGAAAAACATTGATTGTGACATTTTGAAAAAGAGAAGTGACATTTTGAAAAAAAAATCTATTTATGAGAAAAAGGCTAATTCTAAGAAAAAAGGCATATTTGGACAAAAAAAGTCAAATTCTGAGAAAAAAGTCAAATTTGAGATGCATTGTGGGACATGTCGTTTATGGGCAACGTGCTTCTGTAAAGTAGCATGTAACCGTATAATAAACATATTATATTCTTTGCAAGCTCTTGTGGGGCCACATAAAATGAAGTCGCGGGCCGGATTTGGCCCCCGAGCCTTGAGTTTGACACCCAAACAAAGGAGCTGATTGTGGACTACAGGAAGCAGCAGGGAGAGGGACACGCCCCCATCGCCATCAATGGGACTACGGTGGAGAGAGTCTAAAGCTTCAGGTTCCTTGGGGTCCACATCACTGAGGACCTGACATGGTCTCTTCACACCACCACCATCACCAAGAAAGCTCGACAGCGGCTCTTCTTCCTCCGCAGGTTGAGGAGGTTCAAAATGGATTCCAGGATACTCTGCAACTCCTACAGGTGCACCATAGAGAGCATCCTGACCTTCTACAGGTGCACCATAGAGAGCATCCTCACTGGCAGCATGACGGCCTGGTACGGCAGCTGCACCGACCTCGATCGTAAGGCTTTACAGAGGGTGGTGAAAACTGCACAGAACATCACCAGGACGGAGCTGCCATCCATGGAGGACCTTTACTCCCAGCCAGTGGCGGCCGGTCCATAGGGGCGCTAGGGGCGCCGCCCCACCTCTTCCCATATTGAAAAAAAAAAAAAAAAAAAAAAAATTAAAATTAAAATAAAAAAAAAAAAATATGTTTAAAAAAATATATATATTTTTATTTTTATTTTTAATGAACAAGGTAAATATTATATAATTGGTATCAGTAAAATGTATAATCTACAATAAAATCTCGTTTAAAATTGTGTTACGATGTCTAAAGTTACTGATAAGTCACATGTTTCCTGCCTGGCCTTGCCCATGCACCTTCTCTCGTCTGGGCGCTAAGAGAGGAGCCCTCAACCAGTGCAGCAGCAGCCACCAGCAGCTGACTGTTGCTATCTGTAACGTGTAAACTATACCGCGAAAATATAATTTCAGCCAATCAGCGTCGTCAAAGATGACGGTCACCGGGCGCCAATGTCAGCGCCCAGTGCAGTCTGTGAGTAGTTTGGACAGTGACTCGTATCCGGTTGACGCAGTAGTTGATGAGGATGGCTTCGTGTGCAGGTGGAGTCTCCGGACCTCGGTCCCCGCCTAATTCTGTTCAAGAGCTAATCTCCAATCCTTTCGAAAGGAGAAGTTTGGCAGATAAATTGTTGCTTAAAGACCTTGGACCGGACCAACCCGATTTGAATATATCGCAGCAATCTCGTGAAAAAGACAACATTATACACGAGGCTTCACAAGTAGCTGGTACACAAGAAAGGCTTGGCTAGCTGGATGCAAACAGGTAAATGCTGTCTTTTGTTTCCCATGCTTGGATATCACTTTATATGTAGAGAGGAGGTTTCCCATGGTTGTTAGAAGTTTATTAATAAGTGGGCATTTATCACAGAAGTGATTGTTCTGTCTCCACGTTTGTTGCATTGTCCTGTGATGTATTTTCCAACGGTTATAGCTCCTGTTCTGTCCCAGCAACACTACACGGTTTGCAGCTCCACCACATTTTTGGTTTATCTTCGGTGTCGCTTAAAATCTGCTTCCCATCGGACTAAAACCTCCACGTAATCTGAAGACAGATACTTGAAGTTATTTAAACCTTTTGCAAACTTTATGTTCTTTCTTGCTCTAGCCTTGCCAGTTACATTGTACATAACACATATATTATCATTATGCTAAGCTGGTTGTTCGTGTTAGACGATGTAGCTTTTTCATTTCTGAGTTATTGCTATATGTAAATAAGCCTGTTTGTAAATAATCCTCAGAGAAACAAAGAAAAAACACAATTTATGACATTTTGTGCTGTGGTTATTTTTTTTAAATTGCATTTATTCACAGTTCAGTTTGAAATGCTGTAGTGACTTGTATTGAACCACTTAAATATTTATAATTAATGCTACTGAAAAGATGCTATTAATTTTATATCTCACATGCAGTTCACTGTAAAGCTACTTGGTGAAGGTGTTGGTTCATAAAACATGAACAGTTTTAAGAAAGAAAAAAACAGACCAGTTCTGAGAACACAAATTCCTGGTAAAGTAGTAGATGTTCAGGTTGATAAATAATATTTTCCACACTGAAGATTATGGAGGTATTGATCAGTCTTCTCATATTTTTAAGCCTCGATTTCTCCTTTCCCCCCCCCTCTAACATCACCAGAAGTCATCATTTAAGGGGTCATTTCTCGAAAAAAAATTACGGGGGGGAAACCCCCCGGACCCCCCGGGTAGGTCACTTACGGTACGTCAAGAGCCCCACCAAAAACAAAGACCACCGGCCGCCACTGCTCCCAGCGGCTCAGGAAGAAATCACTACGGATTATCAAAGACCCCCATCACCCCAGCCACAAACTGTTCTTTCTGTTGCCGTCTGGCAGACGTTACCGCAGCATCCTGGCAAGGACAAGAAGATTCGGAGACAGTTTCTTCCGCGGGCAGTGAGAGCTGTTAAAAAATTGAACTGTTGAAACAACTTCAAACATTCAACTGCTACTCAGTAGTATGTATCTAATACCTAATATATATATATCATTCCAATAACTTGTATATAGACTCGTACTGCACTATTCCACATCATAACTTTATTTCATTTTTATAACTATTATTATTTTTGTATTGCTCATGCTCTTATTGTTATTATGTTATGTTATTATGTTGCATTGTTGGAGAAGCCTGTGTGACATAAGATTTTCAACTGCATAATTACTCTGTAGCTATGTCAGATTGACAATAAAGAACCTTGAACCTTGAACCTTGAACCCTGGTGTAGAGGAAGGATGTGTCAGGATGTAGAACTCTTGTGTGAACATCGGATAAAGCCAGGTTCATATTCATGTTTCATGTTGTTGACATATTAGAGTCAAAGTGAGATATCTTTGTGTTGCGCCACAAATCAGAAAATACTGCATTAGAAAAGTCATTTCCTGCATGTTTCTACTGATAAAGTGTGAAATAAATAATGTACAGGCTTTCAGATTGCTGTAGTTCACTAAACAGAGACATTAACGACATGTTTGGTGTTGAAAATGTCAGAAAAAGTCAAAGAATAGGAGATAAATATCCCCAAATCTCAAAATGGTATTATATTTGTTGTGTGTTTGTGGTCCTCTTTCAGTTGAGACACTGGAGGTGAAGGATGCTTCAGGAAAAGACCAAACACTGGATGTCTTTCAGTCGCCAACATGTGTTTTCGAGACACTGATATTAACAGGGAAACCCTGCAGGACTCAAAGGCCTCGTTGTTCCCTTTAACTCATTTGGGAGTGATTACCCATCAGCCCCGGGGGTGCAGAGGAAAGGCAGCGCTACCCCCGGTCTGCACGTTGTTTCTCTTTCACAAACACAGAGGACTGTTTGTATGATGGGATCACAGACACGCTGCAAACGGTGTCCGCCAAAAGTCGAGTCCAGTGTCTATGTAGTGTCATTTGTATTTGTTATAGTTTGGGAAGATTGAAAATCGGTAGGGAAAGCCAGCTAAGTCGGTAGGCGGTAGAAACATGTCAAAAGCGGTAGACTACCGCCCAAATCGGTAGGGTTGGCAGGTATGCTGTATGAGAGCGACCAAGCTCGAACACGTTCAGTTCAAAGCTGCCGGGTGAGAATGACAGTGAAAGCTGCTGGCATTTATAGTCACTCTTAAAAACAGTTGCTATACCTCCACCTCGGCCTGACATCCGCGGAGAGTTAAAATGGCAGCAATGCTGCGGTACAAGTTCGGTAAACGCGCTGGACTCACCAATACTGAGCCATGTCTCAGTCACGAAGAGGAAATCCAAACCCTTAGAAGTGAAGAAATCCTTTAGGACAAAAGTCTTGTTTGTTATAGTAGCAGCTCAAGGCATATATGCTCGAATGGGAGCTGCCTGGACGCTGCAATCATGTTGCGCGCACTATCCGTGCTGAGTGTGCTGACTTCTCGTACAATGTCCCACTGTCTGGCTACCTGCATCAAGTCAAGTGCTCGGCGCAGTTGTCGGCGAAATGTCGCTCCTCTGTTTTCATTGAAACAGCTCCTTATATCCGTTAGCGCAGCTAGCTAGCACCAGATGCTAACAACAACAACAACAACAACAACACGTAAGGTGCCTCGCTCGCCCCACACATACACACACCCTCCCGGTCCTCCCGATGGCCAGTCCGGGCCTGCCGGTGAGCGTGGAAGTGTGGTCTGCCACAAGCGGGCGGCAGGAGCGGGGCTGTCAGCATCAGCTTGTAGATGGTATTTTAAACTCGATGCGCTCTGAAACTACGGGGCGGCCGAGGACAAAAAATACACATGCGTTAATCGCGTTAAAATAATTAGTGGCGTTAATTTTTTTTTGCGTTAACGCATTATTAACGCCCTAAAAAAAACATCTATGCACACAGAACACAAAAAGCCTATGGGAAAGCCCAGAAGCCTATTTCGATATCCAGCTATATTGAGCCATATATGTCTCAACAGGAGGGAGATGTTGAATGTTATTCAAAAGGTGTTAGTAGCATATGGCTTTACAAAAAAAATATATATATATATATATATATATATACAGTTGAGGCCTAAGTTATTAGCCCCCCAGGAGTTATGGAACATTTTCCTAAAATTCTTCCCAATGTTTCCAACATTGATAAAACTTGATATAATCAAACATTCACCAGTGCTATTTAGTAGCTTTTGGTACATTTTGGAAAATAAAATAAGTTTTTAGGCTCACTTTATATCAAATATAGTGAAAAATGGGTTGGTCCAAAAAAAAAAAAAACATATTTTATTTTCCAAAATATACCAAAAGCTACTAAATAGCACTGGTGCATGTTTGATTATATCAAGTTTTATCAATGCTTGGGAAGAATTTTAGGAAAATGTTCCATAACTCCTGGGGGGCTAATAATTTAGGCCTCAACTGTATAATGCACCAATTAGTAAGAGAAGATACTCAGGACCCCTGCACTCAGGGTGTGACGGCGTTACATAACACACTCTGCAGATCTCCTGATAAACCCTGTGTTTGATCAACGACAGAGACACAGGATCTCAGCTCAATATTATATAATAACAATAATAATAATAGTCATTATACTTTCAAACATCCTAATGCTGTTGCCATGTGGGGTTTAAACCCAAAGCGTTTACACAGAAAGAGATAAAAGCTCAGGATGGAAGTCTGCTGATGTCGTGCAGTTTCTCTGGATCAACAGGAAGGGTCTTCTCTGTTCACGTATCTAAGCTCAGGTAGAAAATAGGAGAGTTTCTCACCTGGTGACGAGAGGAGGACCTGCAGCCACACACACTTCCTGTCAGACTGAGGTCCTCCAGGCTGCGCTGCTTATATACTGCTGCCCGTCCTGCAGCTTCACAGAAGTCACGTGACTTCTGCTTGCTCACATCGTTTAATAACATGCACACACACACACACACACACACACACACACACACACACACACACACACACACACACACACACACCACACCCACCACACACACACACACCACACACACACACAACACAACACACCACACACACACACACCACACACACACATACACACACAACACACACACCACAACATTACACACCCACACACACGTACACACACACACCTTACACACACACACGTACACACACACACACACACACACACACGTACACACACACACACGTACACACACACATGTACACACACACGTACACACACACACTTCACACACACACGTACACACACACACACACGTACACACCACACACACACACACCACACACACACAACACACACCCACACACCCCCACACACACACACACTCACACACACACACGTCACACCACCAACACACACACTACACACACACGTACACACCCACCACACACACACACACACACACACACACACACACACACACACACACACACACACACACACACACTATTTTCAGTATCAGAATCAGAATCTTTATTAGTCCCAGCCACAGACAGCGTAATGTTACATGTGATACATACTGTCGTGGCTTCCTTCCTTGTGTTTCCATCAAGCCACTAGACGCCTTAAACAGACACTTCTAACTCCTTTCTTTCCTTTAAATTACTCACAGTTTGAAGAGTTGCTTGGCCTCCGATGGTTTAGATGATGTTGCGATGTGTTTGCTCAAAATAAAATAACAAACCTTTGCACATGCAACAAAGAAAATAGGCCTTTACAATATTCAAAAGAAATAGGCAAAACTCAAATAAAATAACAAACAACTTAGGTATTCTTTCTTTCTTGATAATGCTTATAACTTCATAACTTAAAGTGGACCTATCATGCTATATTGTAATAATATATTGTAGGACCATACCTATATAAGGCATATTTATACGTTTTCTTTTTCAAAATACCAAACAGATCATGCATTTTAGCCATGCCTCATTTCGCTCTATTTTGCTCTCCTCCACCCTGTCTTTGCATGCGCTGCAGCTGACCACGCCCCCCTGCAAAGGAGGGGGCCGAGTTACGAGCGTCGTGTTACCATGCTGTTACCATGCTGTTACCATGCTGTTACCATGCCACGGCAACCTCTCATTCCCCTGATAGGTCAGCGCCACCGTCCTGACGTCAGGACAGTGTTCAAATCTGGATCAGTTTTTATCAGATCCGTTGCAGCCCCTTTTTTAGAGATTTGGGTATGGAGGAAAATAGAGAGGGTTGTGTTTTCTGACACTTGGTGAGTTCCCTGGAACACCGGGGACACATATTCATGTAGAAAAGACGTACAAAAGTGCATTTTGCATGATAGGTCCCCTTTAAAGGGTACTTGTTAAACGGTTAAAAACTGTTCCTCGACGGCGTCTCTCAACAGGTTGCCCATCACTGTGGCTTTAGCACAGGCACCGTGGGAATTATAGTCCTTTATAGTGCGTTGACTACAGACGTCACAATTAGGTGGCCTTCCTTATAAAAGCAAAATACTGGCTCTAACATACCGGCCCCTATTGTTATGGGCATCTTTAATAACAATAAACAAAAATTCAAAAAGAGCCAGACAATGTCAGTCTTCATATTCTGTTTGAGATAGACAGGGTGTCTTAGTAGTCCATCTTCAGTTATTTCCTTATTAGGCGCGTTCACACCAAGTACTTTTCCCACAATAGTTCATGAGAACTTTAGTTCATGAGAGCTCTTTAGTTCTGATGAACTAAAGCAGATCGCGTTCACACCAAAATGAGTCCCTGGGGGTGGATTAGGCAAATGAGCCGCTGACGTCACTTCTTCTTCTTCTGCTTTGGGTTTACTGGCAGGCCGCAAACAACTTCACGGCGAGTACAGTAGGTGGCGGTATGCACCTTAAAGTTGCAATTCGCCAAAAAACCGAGAGAAGAAGAAGAAAAAAAACTTCCGCTTCCGCTGTATGCTTCTGTTTACCTTCCGACCTCAGACACGGTATGGAGTTCACGTTTTGGTGCTCGTGTTATACAGCTTCGTAACTGAGTCATTTAAGCCAATAACTCAGCCACAAATACAAATACAGATCGACCATTCAAATGCAATAGAAATGCTGAGTCGGAGGCGAAGGCGGTTAAGAAGCCTTAACAAAACGATTAGACGACGCTATGGACATGTTTCGCCGTAGGACAGCTGAGGGTGATGGCCGTTATCACGCCCAAAGAACAGCAATGGTACGTTCAGTAAATCACATCAATACTATCTAATGTAGGATTTATGGAGTTATATAGGGCTAATTTGTGTCTTTGTATGTGTTCCAGATATGCGAATACTAGGGAACGCGTCGTGTCCCGCGCTCTCTCTGGGTGAACAATAGAACATCGGCCTGGTGGGAGAAGGTGGTGCCAACGTACACCAATGTGCAGTGGATCAAAGATTTCCGAATGTCCAAGGGCTCTTTTCAACTCCTCTGTATTCGCCTGGTAGCAACGTTGGGGAGACGCAACACCAACTACCGGGAGTGTGTACCCGTGCCTAAAAAAATCGCCGCGGGGCAAGACACGCGCACAGCCCCGTATGAGGCATCTGAACAGCCCTTATGAGGCATCTGAACAGCCCTTATGAGGCATCTGAACAGCCCTTATGAGGCATCTGAACAGCCCTCATGAGGCATCTGAACAGCCCTCATGAGGCATCTGAACAGCCCTCATGAGGCATCTGAACAGCCCTTATGAGGCATCTGAACAGCCCTTATGAGGCATCTGAACAGCCCTCATGAGGCATCTGAACAGCCCTTATGAGGCATCTGAACAGCCCTCATGAGGCATCTGAACAGCCCTCATGAGGCATCTGAACAGCCCTCATGAGGCATCTGAACAGCCCTTATGAGGCATCTGAACAGCCCTTATGAGGCATCTGAACAGCCCTCATGAGGCATCTGAACAGCCCTCATGAGGCATCTGAACAGCCCTTATGAGGCATCTGAACAGCCCTCATGAGGCATCTGAACAGCCCTCATGAGGCATCTGAACAGCCCTCATGAGGCATGCCCTTATGAGGCATCTGAACAGCCCTTATGAGGCATCTGAACAGCCCTCATGAGGCATCTGAACAGCCCTCATGAGGCATCTGAACAGCCCTTATGAGGCATCTGAACAGCCCATGAGGCATCTGAACAGCCCTCATGAGGCATCTGAACAGCCCTCATGAGGCATCTGAACAGCCCTTATGAGGCATCTGAACAGCTCATGAGGCATCTGAACAGCCCTCATGAGGCATCTGAACAGCCCTCATGAGGCATCTGAACAGCCCTCATGAGGCATCTGAACAGCTCTTATGAGGCATCTGAACAGCCCTCATGAGGCATCTGAACAGCCCTCATGAGGCATCTGAACAGCCCTCATGAGGCATCTGAACAGCCCTCATGAGGCATCTGAACAGCCCTTATGAGGCATCTGAACAGCCCTCATGAGGCATCTGAACAGCCCTTATGAGGCATCTGAACAGCCCTTATGAGGCATCTGAACAGCCCTCATGAGGCATCTGAACAGCCCTCATGAGGCATCTGAACAGCCCTCATGAGGCATCTGAACAGCCCTATATGAGGCATCTGAACAGCCCTTATGAGGCATCTGAACAGCCCTATGAGGCATCTGAACAGCCCTCATGAGGCATCTGAACAGCCCTCATGAGGCATCTGAACAGCCCTCATGAGGCATCTGAACAGCCCTCATGAGGCATCTGAACAGCCCTCATGAGGCATCTGAACAGCATGGAAATTGTAAATTGATAATAAAGCTGATCTTTTGTACAGTGCTTTTGGTTCTCTCTTTTATTTACCACAGTCAACAGACACAATTACAATAGTGCAGACACACCTTAGTGCAAAGATGAAATGTCAGTATCAAAACAGTACTCATACTGTATATTTGTATATTAATATGAGTATATTATTATGTTAAATGTGTGTTAAAGACAATGGGATGAGGTTGAAAGCTCTTTAAAAAGCTTTTGTATACCATCTTTACTGTGATAAATACATACATGTTAAGCATACACACCTGAAGAACTACGTTACACACACACAGGTTAGTCTGTGTACCGCTGCACTGCTGCTGGTTTAAACAAAGACAGTCATGATGCTAGTGCCGTGCAGCAGATCATCTTCACTGTGTGAACCGAACCATACAGGTGGAAAAAGACAACACTCCACATGTCTGTATCTCTTTCTCTATGAGGGTTAGGATAACAATGAAAGTTAAGACTGGCTGGCTGTGGTATGTCAAAACTCAAATGATGTGGCAGATGTGTTTCAGAGGTCCATAATAATCTAAATGAATAAAACTGATTATGGAAAAAAGTATTGCACAGTAAATAGGCTCAGCAGTTAACACACCTTTATTATATATCCTCCTGAGAGGAACTCAGTACACTAACTCCTAAGATGTTCCCTTACTATAATTAATTAAAATATTGAACTCACAACACTGGTAATTACAAACTTAACCATTTCTCTTTCTATAAATAGTGTTTGTGTTGATGGACGCCATTTTGAAATACAATGAAATGATCTTTTTCAAAGCCACATATTTGGGGTGGGACACAATAAATAAAGCTTCGCCAGTTTATAAACGATGAAACATGATGGTATCAGAATAATCACTTCCATGTGATGTATAGGATGCTACACAGGTCACTGTAAAGATAAAGTGTCAGAGGAGAAATAAGCAAGATACATTATCTGTTTAATCGCCATGTAGGTTCTCTTTTATTTATCAGCAGCAGATCAATAAGTGTCAGTAGTATCAAAACAATATAATAACAGTGGCAATATATATATATATATATATATATATATATATATATATATATAATAACAATAATAGGTAGGCTCAGCAGCAGACACACCTTAGTGCAAAGTTAGGTGTCAGTATTAATAACAGTGGCATATATATATACAATACAAAATGAACTGTCCCAGGTGTAGGCAATTTGGGGTGAAGTGTCTTGCTCAGGGACACAACGACATCCTGACTGCAGTGGGGTTTGAACCTGTGCTCCCCTGATCCGAACACCAACGCACTCAGCCACTGCGCAACACGCCTCCCAACAAGTCATTGTACAGTTTATCAACGACGACAAGTTTTTTAATTTTTATTGAAGGCCTGTTGGATTTAATCAGCTCGCTTAGCACTGCCAGAAGCCCCCTGAAAGGTATTTTGTTGCTCCAC
>NW_022988024.1:0-70113 GCF_902827165.1 Trematomus bernacchii
TGGAATCAACCCTTCATAATTCACGTTGCTCAAAGCTGCCCATCCAACTTCCCCCTTAACAGAGGAAATGGTTCAACCTTTTTTGGCCATAGGAAGTTCTTTGAATGCAGAGATGAAGGTAAAGTGAATTTCCAGTGTATTTTAAATTACATTTTTTAGATGTGTTAAACATTGTCCTCACTTGGCACTTATCTGTTTTATAATAATTTGTTTCCTACAGAAGGGCAATATGTTCCTTGGTGATTACAAGATCATGGAAGGTCTTTCCACAAAAGTTATTGATGGTAAACCCACTGTGGTGACTCCTGCTCTCTGCCTGCTGTACCTAAATCCACAGAAGAAACTACTCCCCATTGCAATTCAGGTTTCTCATATCTCGTGATCTCAATTAAGTTTTGTTTTTTTGAATACCTTCTACAAAATAAAAAATTGTCCCCACCCTCAGCTCAGTCAGCAACCTTCAGAGGAGAACCCAATTTTCCTGCCTCCTACCGACTCGGAGTCTGACTGGATGCTGGCCAAAATGTTTGTAAGGAGTGCAGATGCCCTCCATCACTTATTAGTCAGTCATTTGCTGAGGACTCATCTACTGCCAGAAGTTTTTACAATGGCGACACTTCGCAACCTCCCAAAGAATCACCCCCTGCACAAGGTAAGCCCTATTTATTTTTTTGAGTGCAGTGTTGCAGGCCATATGAGATGTGTTTACTTGAATCAGCTCAATGATATTACAGTAGGTTCATTACTGTCACCTATGTCTTCTTTCTTACAGCTGCTGACCCCCCATCACCGATTTACCATTCCTATAAACATACTTGCTCGTGAGACTCTTTTAGGCCCTGGTCAATTTTTTTCAAAGGTATGACTTTTTAATATATTTTTAAAAATGGAAATCATACATTAACAATTTAAACACATAGTCAATTCTATAACTGTTTAAATATCTTGATCAAATAAAAAAAGTTAAAGCCTTTTATTGTAATTGTACAAAGACACAATGAGATTCAGTGCAACCCTCTCCCAGTGTGCAATAACTAGACATACATATTAAAACACGGCAGTTAGTCAAAAGATATTGTAGGAGCCAATTAACACTGTGGGTATAAAGGTAGGAACCAATGTTTGTGGTTAGAGGTTCCGCCGGAAGGCCATACAGTTTTTGACTACATGGCGAACACTCACACAAACACGGGAATACAAACATTCATTGGCGTTTTTATATGTACAAAAGTGGTGGGGCACGAACAACTTGGATGTGTTTGTGTATGTATAAGCTTCTGGTGCTTTTTTAAACGTAAACAAATGGCTGTAGGCTATCCATGGTTCCGATAGAGAGGGGGGTATAAGGAAACACACTCATCACCGAGGTCACAATATCAATCGATCCAGCAGAGCAATAGCCTATAGGCAAACACAGAAGATCAACAAAAGATATGAACTTACCAAAGTAGATGGTCAACTTCATTCATTTTCTTTCCGTTTGACTGATTTGAATCGCTATACGCTCCTCTCGTCTCCTCTTCACAAACAACTACTATTTTCGCGGCACACGTACTTGCAGCCAATCGGCTCTCTGAATTATGAGATGACGTTTGGTAGGTATGTCAGCACAGTGCCCCTATGGTGTTTATTCTTTTGCCACACACATTGAATCGAAAAATACTCTGAGCATGCGCAGTGTAGTTTTTACAGCAACCATTCACTTTGACAGAGAGAGAGGGGCTAGATCGGGGCTTGACCCACGTTGCTCAATAGGCACACTGTAGACACTAATTAGAAGAACACAGACTAAAACAGCAATGTACAGACAAATCGGATGATTAAACATGATCTTAAAATATATTTTAAGATGTATTGTGTTTTGCATTTCTTTGGAATTATTATTTGAATTACTTTCTGCTGACACTAGGTGAGAAAATGAAGCAAATTAAATGGACACCAGTCAAAAGGAAATCAATGGACTGTATTTAACTGGAAACTTTGTATCAGACTTTTATTCACCTGGCAAACTTTGTGTGCGTCAATTACGCCAACATAGCGGATCCTCAGAGGCTTAAAACGTTGGCTTAGCCTCTACAGATATGTTTGGGGTTTTAACGGTGAGAAATGTTATGTAGAGGAAAATGAAATTTGTGCATTTGAAATGTAGCCAGTATTTGTTGTTTCAGACTTCACTTGATAAAGAGGGCAACTAGAACTAATGAGAAGGGGGCTCTCCAGAACGACCTACAGCTCCCTCTGCCTGCCGGAAAACATCGCAGCTAGAGGACTGGAGTCCATCCCCAACTTTCATTTCAGAGATGATGCACTGAGGCTGTGGAGCATCATCAACAGGTGACTTTCTGCTTGATAGCTGTCAACCCTGGTGTTTGAGGATTAATGCCATTATATGCCACATTAGACAAAATAGGGGGACACATATTAAAACTAAGTATTAAGATTCTGGACTTTAAATTGGATATTGAAGCAACAATCTCAAGATGTCACACGTGTAGATATGGGGAAATGCAATTCACATCCTGATAGGGATAGTGGTGGTCTAATGGATAGTGAGGTGGGCTGAAGATCGGAAGGTTGTAAGTTCAAATCCCGCCAGGGATATCACCACTAGTGTGCCCTTGAGTAAGGCACTTATGTCCTTAGTTACTCCAGGGAGAATTCGCTTTGGATAAAGAGTCAGCTAAGTTAAATGTATGTAATGATACTGGTACATTTTGTCCTCAGCTTCATCCAGTCAATGGTGGCATACTATTATCCATCTGACAGTGAAGTGTCTGCAGATTCTGAGCTCCAGGAATGGATCAATGAGATATTTTATTATGGATTTCTGGGGAATGGTGACTCAGGTATATATATATTTGTTGTTATATGCTCCTTTCAAAATGTTTACATGTGTATGTAAAAGCCTAAGGCCCTGCAGTAGTCCTTTTTTTGTTAGGGGCAGATTGTAGAATATCATGTAAATTGGCTTTAGACGCCAAGTCAACCCCCTCCCTTCACATTAAGTTTTAACTTGTCTTAAATGGATAATCTATCTTTCCAAAAGGCTTTATCTTGATTGGATGATATTTGCTGTAAAACAAATGTTAAGAAACTTAAACAAAGTATCACATTCTGAAATAGACAGTAAGTAGAATGATGAATGCATGTAAAAACAAAAGCTGGTTATTACATTTTGAGATTTTTAAAAATATACAAAAGTAGGATGAGATGCTCTGTGAGAAATGTGCAGTAGGCTTTTAACCAAACATTCTTGATAGGATTTCCTTCAAGCCTTCAGACTGTGGAGGAACTTATCCAGGTCGTCACTACAGTGGTCTTCACGTCATCAGCTTCACATTCTGCAGGGAACCGTGGACAGGTAAATATTACATTTTTAGTAGAATCTAGTTTTTTGGGGATTTGAATGTTCTTTTGGGTGATGAGGTCACCCTCAATTTGTACTGGCTATCATATAAATGTTTAAGTTCTTCAAATGTGACTATGCCGTGCATCCTATAGTTTGACGTCAGTGTTTTGATCTCTACAACTGCTTGTCCAACACTTCTTCTAAAGTCCCAATGTGTTGGTGCCATAATGACTGGTTTTGTGCATGTAGTGCTCCTTGCCCTCAAACCATTGAAAACCAGAGATACAACAAGGGTAGAAAATCAGGCTGGAGGAGCTTGCATCTTAGTAGTTCTTCTAGTTTAGTGATTGTTATCTCTCTTTTGATGATCCCACAGCTCCATTAAAGTATGTAAGAGGACAAAACCACTAACCATAACCTAAAGTTCAATGATTTAGTGTTACACCTCTTGTGTTTTGTACACATACAATTGCAACATTTTACATTGATAGCTGGCTGGCTCAGTTGTGAGCAGTAACAGCTTACTTGGTAACATTATGGGTGAGATTAAAGTAATTCAACATTCATCTCTACCATAAAGAAATTAGGAGAACAAATGAGGTTTATTAATGTCAAACTATACCTTTTTTTATTTTAACCCTCAAGATTTTTTTTTAAGTTTGACCATCTAGGTTGGATTCCCAATGGTCCACTTAGCCTGAACAAAGCTCCTCCAACTACAAAGGAACAGTCAAGCATGGAGGACATCTTGGCATATCTGCCCAAAAAATCAAGCGCAATACTTGTAATGTCATCTACATGGCTGTTCAGGGGGAATTTCAGTGATTTTGTGAGTATCCTGCGTTACATTAATCACAAAACCAGTAACTCTACCTTTTCAAAGATTTCCCATTCCCTTGCATAACATTTGGATTTTGTCCCCGTCAGGAACCCCTCGGTACTTATCCTGAGCAACGCTTTGCTGAGCCTGCAGCCTTACAGATGATCGAAGATTTTCAAGCAGTGCTGTCCTCCCTCAGTGTGGCCATTACCATGAGGAACTCAAAGCTTGAGCTGCCTTTTAATTATTTGAACCCAAAAGAAATTGAAAACAGTCCAGGAATTTAATCTTGGTATTTGACCAAGAAAATACTTTAAACTGTGGCTCAAATAAACAACCTGCTGTCGCTTTGTTGTCCAATGTACTGCCATCTTGATACTGTAATCTTATCTTGAAAGTAAAGTTTCACATATTTATAGTTGTTTTTGTTGATTGCATCTCTTCACCAAACCGTTCAACTGCAAGTATTCTAAACCAAATGGTTAAAATTGTAAAGACCAATGGCAAATATCTTCATTAAGTAGGTTTTCCTGATGTAAGGGTTGAGGCACAGGTGTTTAGTAAAATGAGACTTTTACTCCATTGCTTTGTTACCCTTAGATTATGTTCAGCAACTTCCGATATCACCTTTAGTACAGTATAAGGCTACGGTTTTTATGGTCATCGAATACAATTATTAATCGAACAAAGACTTGACACTCAAATTTGCTTTTTTTTTTTTTTTTTAAGTCCGGTCAGAATGAGCAGAGGGAGGTTAGCAGAAACTGTAGCAGCATTTAGTGTGGCAAACAAAACTCAACACAAACAGTGCTGCATAACAAACTCGTTTCACAAGCTGCATCTGTGCAGCAAGTTCAGTGTAAACTAGTGAAATGTTGTTGTGCCTCGGGCTGCACTACCAGGATGCATGTTGACACGTAACTGTTGTCTCAGCATTCTTGTTTTAGCTCACAGCAACAATATTTGGTAAAATGTACTTAAAATACAGCTTTAATGCAACATCAGTCCGTCTATGCCTTCAAAAGACTCATCCTTGGAAAAAAGTATTGTCCCACTCTGCAGCTTCCCTGTCATTCAATGCCTCTTCAAGGTTTAGATACAGTTACGAAGAGCTGGTGCTTGTTTTATAATCTGAACCTTATTTTTTTACATTTTTTTACACTTTAAAAATACCGAAGCTGGTGGATGGGACCATCAGTTTTTTTTTTAAATTAATTTATTGAAGATGAAAATATTCAGGGTGTGCTTGCTAATATTTGTTGCTAGATTGTTTTGAATTTAATATGTTACCCTCTTTGAACAAACTTGCTGATCCCTTCCATTACTCTCAAACTAAATGCTTCCTGATAAATAACCTGACAGGATTTTGAAAACAGTATGGATGTTTAACTTAAAGGAAACCTATCATGCTATATTTAAATGATATATTGTAGGGCCATACCTATATAAGGTATATTTATACGTTTCTGTTTTCAAAATACCAAACAGATCATGCATTTTAGCCATGCCTCATTTCGCTCTGTGCTGTTTGCTGTCTACGGGTCTGATTCTCCTGACCACGCCCCCCTGCAGGAGAGGGGAGACGTGCTCTGATCAGCTGCTGGGCTGTCAGAAGAGGGGGAGAAAAAGAGATATCCGTGTTTTATTATATAGAGTCGTTATTCATTTGTTTTAAAGCTCAATAAATAACAAAGACCTTTGACCGGCACTTTTCTAATTTTGTCCGGAAGATTTAAACTTTAACGGACATCTTGACCGGCGAAACAAACTGAAACTGAAACTCTGCCGCACGGTCCCCTCGTTCCTTGGAAGAGGCGGAGAGGTGGGTGTTTGTCATCTGCTGGTGGACTAACCGGAGAGAATTACAGTGCTTGCCTCGACGGGGAGGGTTTGCATTGCAGCGGGAGCAAACGCTTGCCTCGGGGAGGGAGAAAGAAAGCCACAGCGGAGAATAAACAGAAGGGTAACCATGGTACTGTAACCAAGTCTTCTTCGCTGCTTTTGTGGCAGACTACAGCGCGACTTACAGGCCTGGCATATGTACTACAGCGTCTCCAGCG
Organism: Trematomus bernacchii; assembly: GCF_902827165.1. NCBI lineage: Eukaryota > Metazoa > Chordata > Actinopteri > Perciformes > Nototheniidae > Trematomus > Trematomus bernacchii. Next base: position 6,230 of record NW_022988024.1, read on the forward strand.
CTTTCGAACGGCAATGGCCGTGGCTGTCTCCTCCTGATTGGTGGAGTTGTCCCAATAGCCGTAGCGCCACCGTCCTGACGTCAGGACCAAGCCCCCAGGAAGTGCGCCGGACTCTGATGAAAATATTCGTGCTGGCCAAACGGCGGTACTACACTTCCTTTTGGTTGCCAGGCCCGGAAACACTTTTTCCCATTGACTTACATGGGGAAAGAGTGGTCTGTAAATCGTTGGATAATTTTTTTGAAACTAAATAAACTACCCAGTATGAACACTTGTATAGCCCTTATTAAAAACATTCGTTCCTCAAGTTGTAAAAATGTGCTAATAACGTTATTCTGTGAGTTATTTCCCTCTGCATTATGAACGCGCATCTAACCCACGGGACCGCGCCGCCCGGCACGTTCATGTTACGTGTTCAGCACTACATGCGTTTATCTTTACCCATGGATGCACAATAAGAACGGACCCATATTTGCCAGCCCACGGAGCTGTAATAATGGATATATTGCACATGTTTGCTGTAATTCATCATTGTCAAATATTATACTACATGGGCTGTATGATTAAATCTTGTGCCGTAAATGTTGTATTAAGTTAATATTACCGACGTAGATTAACGTCCCTGTAGCTTCTTATTGCACTAAGAAGTTTATTGCACTGTAATATATATATATACATATATATACAATATATATACACATAAATATATATATATATACATATATACATACATATATACACATATATATATACATGTGTATATGTATATACATATATATACATGTATATTATATACATATATGTATATATATACATACATATACATATATATATATATATACAGTGCAATAATTCTTTCATGCTAAATGAAGCTCTGCTGCTTGGATATCACTAGATCCTGTTACAGCGTAATATAAAAGTACATAACGATTGATGTGTAAATAAGCATAATTACTAGCTAACCGCTAGCTGCTAACTGCCGCCTCGTTAATATCAAATCCATCATAATAACAATCCATTACCATGCTGTCATGAACGTGCGGTGCTGTTACGTGTACGCAAATGGACGTGCTTGATGTGAACGAGCATTTTGGGGGGCATGGTTAAAGTTGCGCATGCGCTATGAGCGCACATACGGGTACTTCTCAGGCATGCCGGGTAATCTGTGACGTTTCGCTCTCTCAAAAGTTGGGCCATTTTATCATCATGCGCGAATGAGCAACTCTCATAGGAATGAATGAGGCCCCGCCTCCCACGCTGTATCCAGTTCTTATTATACATCCATGGTCAGGACAGTGTTCAAATCTGGATCAGTTTTTATCAGATCCGTTGGCAGCCCCTTTTTTAGAGATTTGGGTATGGAGGAAAATAGAGAGGGTTGTGTTTTCTGACACTTGGTGAGTTCCCTGGAACACCGGGGACATATTCATGTATAAAAGACGTACAAAAGTGCATTTTGCATGATAGGTCCCCTTTAATCTTTGAATAGTCAGTCAGTACTGTTGATGCTACATCTACAACAAATCACAAGACTTCACCTCAAGAAACAGCAAGAACTTGCATATAGGTGCAGGGAACTAAAGATCAGACCGAGAGAGTAATGAATCGGCATTTCAGAGAGTTAAACAGAAATGTGTACTTTGTATCTAAATACTGAGTATCAACAGGGTAAATTACTGGGGGAAAAAACTCAAGTTTGTGGATAATAGTGTGAACAACACTACACCATCCAGTCTGGCTTTTTGACATTTCTAATTTTCTAAAACAATATTTAAGTTTTCAGGTTTGTTAGGATTTGAATGTTCTTTGGGTGATGAGGTCACCCTCAATGTGTACTGGCTATCATATAAATGTTTAAGTTCTTCAAATGTGACTATGCCGTGCATCCTATAGTTTGACGTCAGTGTTTTGATCTCTGTACAACTGCTGTCCAACACTTCTTCTAAAGTCCCAATGTGTTGGTGCCATAATGACTGGTTTTGTGCATGTAGTGCTCCTTGCCCTCAAACCATTGAAAACCAGAGATACAACAAAAAGGTAGAAAATCAGGCTGGAGGAGCTTGCATCTTAGTAGTTTCTTCTAGTTTAGTGATTGTTATCTCTCTTTTGATGATCCCACAGCTCCATTAAAGTATGTACAAAACATCAAAGAACATCAATATGTTTTGCGCCTTTAAATATAGTATGACTCTTCACTTTTCTTAATATTTAGACAATCCAAATACAGCAAATAAAGCAGTAGCTGAGCACTTGGTGTATTATTATATAGTATTTAGCTTTGGGCTAAAGAATAGCTGATACTGGTACATTTTATTGTTGTCCTCAGCTTCATCCAGTCAATGGTGGCATACTATTATCCATCTGACAGTGAAGTGTCTGCAGATTCTGAGCTCCAGGAATGGATCAATGAGATATTTTATTATGGATTTCTGGGGAATGGTGACTCAGGTATATATATTGTTGTTATATGCTCCTTTCGAAATGTTTACATGTAAAAGCCTAAGGCGCCGCAGTAGTCCTTTTTTTGTTAGACACAGATTGTAGAATATCATGTAAATTGGCTTTAGACGCCAAGTCAACCCCCTCCCTTCACATTAAGTTTTAACTTGCCTTAAATGGATAAACTATCTTTCCAAAAGGCTTTATCTTGATTGGATGATATTTGCTGTAAAACAAATGTTAAGAAACTTAAACAAAGTATCACATTCTGAAAGACAGTTAGTAGAATGATGAATGCATGTAAAAACAAAGCTGGTTATTACATTTTGAGATTTTAAAAATATACAAAAGTAGGATGAGATGCTCTGTGAGAAATGTGCAGTAGGCTTTTAACCAAACATTCTTGACAGGATTTCCTTCAAGCCTTCAGACTGTGGAAGAACTTATCCAGGTCGTCACTACAGTGGTCTTCACGTCATCAGCTACACATTCTGCAGGGAACCGTGGACAGGTAAATATTACATTTTTAGTAGAATCTATTTTTTTGGGGATTTGAATGTTCTTTTGGGTGATGAGGTCACCCTCAATTTGTACTGGCTATCATATAAATGTTTAAGTTCTTCAAATGTGACTATGCCGTGCATCCTATAGTTTGACGTCAGTGTTTTGATCTCTACAACTGCTTGTCCAACACTTCTTCTAAAGTCCCAATGTGTTGGTGCCATAATGACTGGTTTTGTGCATGTAGTGCTCCTTGCACTCAAACCATTGAAAACCAGAGATACAACAAAGGTAGAAAATCAGGCTGGAGGAGCTTGCATCTTAGTAGTTCTTCTAGTTCAACCCTGTCTCCTAGAAATTACGTTCCCACAAAACTAAACTGCATTCTCAAATACGTTTCGCAAGAAACGTATTTCCTTCCACGTTACGTTTGTTATGAACATATCTTAAATACGTTTATTTTCTACATATCTTCTAGAAACCTATTTTCTCTCACATGACGTTTGTTATGAACGTATCTTAAATACGTTTGCTTTCTACCTATCTTTGACATTTCTTTTCTAGCTTATAATAATAATGATAATAGTCATTTATAAATATCATTTTAGAGCACACATTTGAAATCGACGATCGGCTTGATATCCTATGGTTAAATTAAAATCAGTAGGCGAGGCTGTAATTTCGCCAGCTGCGAGGCAGAGTTTTAACATGCCAAAAAGCTGCTGTGTCGTTTATTGCACCTCAAACACCTCAAACTTCACGGGGACGAAAACGGGTTGAATCCGCATATTTCTCATGCGTATAGCCCTCTAAGCTCGACGACGCCGTAAGGGAAACGTAGAAACAGACCCCGCAAACGACAACGGGTCCAAAGGTGGATAGATCTGGGAACGGAGCGCTCTGGGGGGTCCAACGGGGCCGTGGAGTCGCCTATACGGTCATTCGTTTTTATAGCCCCGCCTCTCCCCCGCAGGGTTGCTATCGTGCTCCAGTCGCTACTGACCATGCTACAGTTCTTTTGTGCAACATCTACAGGAGCTCCTCCTTGAATTCAGATTATTTATCTTTATCTCGATATGGACATAAAGCGAGTGAAGTCTAATCTGACAGGACAGAGACACGCAGCTCCTGCCGCTGTGATGCAGCGGGAGCAAAACACACACTTCAAGTCAATCATCACCCTTAGCTATTTTAATTACCTCTCAAACTACCTAAACTAGTTATAAATATGTTCATTTTTACTGTCGGGTCACTCATTACAGGATCAGCTGCTGCATGAGACAGACACTGACGCTGTCAGAAGAGAGGAAAAAGAGACAGGCTCCGTGTATTTGATGATTATATATCATTATATCGTCGTTATTCATTTGTTTTAAAGCTCAATAAATAACAATGAAGACCTTTGACCGGCACTTTTATAATTTTGTCCGGAAGATTTAAACTTTAACACACGCTGACCGGCGAAAAACTCTGCCCGGTTCTGTCGGCCCCCACCGCGGAGAATACACAGAAGTGCAGCCATGACAACCATTCTTCTTCGCTGCTTTTTGGAGGAAGTTGCTGCTTTTGTGGAGGAAGTTACAGTGCCACGTACAGGTTCGGCATATGTACTGCAGCTTTTCCAGCGTTTGGATGTAAACGGCCGCCTCGTGGAGCTTGACACAATCCGGTGTATATTGCGTGGGGACGGAAGGTTTTTTGCGGTTGCATTTGCGTTACTCCGATGCGTTTTGCCGTATTTGTCCTCGTGGAGCCGGGGCCAGGAATTTAATCTTGGTATTTCCTGGTAGGAAGCTACTTCGGTTGCCATCTGTATATGCGCTCTGTTTTTGCTACTTGTTAAGTTAAGTTAACCTGATTGAACCTTTACAACTAAACAGAATTGTTGCATGCTAAATTTCGCAACAATTCAGGATTTAGTTATGACAAAAATGTATGCTTTTATGGCTCAGTGACTACTTAACGTTAGATTATGTATTTTGACAATGTCCATGCAAGCTGCATTCGTAAACTGACCGATGACTGATTCGTAAAAGTGACAGAATATAAATTCTCTTAATATATTGTTGATAAAGTGGTTATGGAAACAGAATACTTTATGTGTTTTTCAGCAGTAGCATCTTAGATGTCTGCATCTCAGTTGCAGACGTTTACATTTTTCAGTAGTCTCTCTGCACAATTATCAAAATACAATTGCAACCATGTTAGATGTAATGAAATAAATGGTCAATAAACGTCCTTTATGTCTGTTCGAGATATTCAGCATTAATTGCACTGTAATACTTATCTTTATCATTAATTATTTTCACACTATGTTTTCAAGAACTCATCAAGCTTTGCCCTTTTCTACTAATGATAGGAAATCCCACAAGCACTCTGTACACAATCAGATATCAGATATAAATGTTTTGATTGGACAAAACCTTAAGATTTCTTTTTTATGTTTCTTCCTATTTGTTCCAAATTAATATTGTAAGCTCTGGGCTCAGATCTCAGCAAGCACTGTGACTGACATCTGGTGGTCTGAAGTAAATATAGCAGCCATTTACAAGTGGGCTAATATCACTGGTACTACACCAAACCTTATATGTGTGCAACAAAAGTTTTAAAACACTACTATCACAAAGTCATCATGCAACAGAAGATCTGACACAACAAATTGAAACCGTGCTCTCTGTTTTTTTGTCTTATCCCATCTCTTATATACTGACAATATTTGCTCTTTTTGCTTATTTGGCAGGACAGTAGATTTTCTCACACTCAGAGATGGTAACAGGCATGCGCTTAGGGCCCGCTTTCCAGCCAGTTTCTGTGGGGTGACGCATTCTGAAGTGAGGCAGAGCTCATCTGTGCCTCACCTCACCCCACAGTAAATGGCTTGAGCGCGCTGACAAAATAAGGGCCGCGCTAAATTAGTGCCCGCGCTCCAGCAAGTTACTGTGAGCTTACGAGAGGCAGAGCACGTCCCTGCCTCACTTCTCATCGCTCCCGTAGCGGAGCTCGGCAAATTTGCTGATTTTGACTATAAAATGCGATTGGAATCATACAGAAATCACATTTACACAAGATCAGTGGAGACATTTTATTATTATTATTATTTAGTTTTTCTTTAATTGTTTTCCCGTTACATTGGAGTATGACAGGTGAGGCTCTGCCTCCCCTGCCTCCACTGACTGCACGTCGCTGGTGCCCACTGATGAGGGTCCCCTGCCTAAACAGAGACTATGGCTGCCCCGCCAACCTGGTGCGTAACCAAATGTATGCTCACCTCGATGTGTGTCCAGCTGGAGTGGTGTGCTGCACTATGGAGTGGAACAGATGGCCCGTTAGCTGCCTGGACTACACTTCCTATGAAAGCCTGAGCCGTGGAGTGGAGGAGGTGGAGCAGACATGGCACTTGCTCTTCAGGACCAGCGTACACTACTCGAGTCCCTCAAAGTGATTGCCATGTCACCCACTGCAGAAGGAGAGCCGTTTCTCCCTGTTAGTAAGGAAAACAGGGAAACGGGCTCATCTTCGCCTACATCCGCCCCTGAGGCCTCCACCGTTATTGATACAGCTTCACACTCATCATCCTCACACCAGCCACAACCTCCCCCGTCAGTTTTGGGCAAAGGAGAGAATTGCCAGTGGAATTAATGGCTTGAATGAAGAGCACTTCGGTAAACTCTACGAGGCCACAGTGGAGACAGCAAGAAGCTTAGCTGCTGCTTTGGACTTTGTTAGCAATGCCAACTCTGTTGACAGCAGCACAGAGTGTGTGAACAGTGGAGCTGCTACTCCGATGAGTACATTGAGCGACAATGGAGACCCTAAGAATGAACTAGAAATCAAAACACCAGTAGCCGCTGATGGTTTAAATAAAAAACATGGAGGTGCAAAGTGTCTGTTCTAGCTGTTTGATAGGAAATGGGGCTCTCAACGGAACAGATCCAAAGATTTTAAAACCTGCAAATGGACCACTGTCGGGAGCAATGGAGGCCTTTCCTGTTGAGGTTCAAGATGACATGAACGCTGGGGTTTCTGAGGAGCCCGTCACCCCTCAGATGGCATCTCCGGTGCATGTCAGACAGGGAGTGGCACCGAGCGCTGGTCATGTGTTGCTTGAAGACAGGGGGCTAGCTCTTTTAGAAAACCATGGGCATGATCGTAAATTTCACAACTACAATTTTTTTAGGGGCCAAGGCTAATGTTCATTACCTAATGGACGGAAAGGTTACTTCACAGACAGGTCACTGTATAGATTGCGACCGAAAATGGAGGACAAGGCAGTAGATTTTGGAGCAGGATGAAGACCACATGGGTCTGGGAGAAATCGATCTGATCACAGCAGCGCTGTTCTTTTGTTTAGAGGAGTCCAGAGAGTGTAGAAGGATCTCTGACAAAGTCTATGTTGATGGCTACCGTGTTGACTTTGGCACACAGACTTTCACTTTCCCTGCAGCCATCTTGGTTACCAACACTAGAGTCGGGGACATAGCTTCTGCATCTGCCTGTGACCATGCGGCCCCCCAGCTTTCCTACCCCAGCCCTTCCGCACTCTCCGCCTCTGCCTTGTCTTGGAAGCTCTGGAGGTCGCAGTCCCACATAACCGCTACCTCCCTCCTAACCCTCGCTACCAGCATATGTTCCCTTTCGTCTGTGATCAGTCATTGCGCAGGGACCAGTTTTCTTCCCATTTCATAAATGTCCATGGTGACATTCACGCTGGTCTCAATGGTTGGATGGAGCACCGCTGCCCGCTGGCATACTATGGCTGCACATTCTCTCAGCGAAAGTTTTACCCATCCACCCAGGGGGCCAAAGTGGTTCATGACAGGCACCTCAGGTCCTTTGGGGTTCAGCCTTGCCCAGGGGCTCAACTTCCTGTTGATTTCCAGTCGGACCAACTTAGTGGGCTTCCCATTGAGATATTGTGGCATATAGCTGGGTTCCTGGACAGTTTCAGCCTGTGCCAGCTGTCTCTGGTGTCACGGACTATGAGGGAGGTGTGTGCCAGCCTCCTCCAGATAAGAGGCATAGTGGAGCTGCAGTGGGAGCGAAACGTTGCCCTGGTACCCCTGGCACTGTATCATGGCAAATCAAAAATAGAGTGAGTAGAAAACCTGTATTATAAAGTTACTGTATGTCAGTTATTTTTAATATTTCCTTTAATCTGTATCTGAAATCTGAGAAAAGTGCTTTTGCAAAAGGAAACATTTCAAATAGCTGATGGAGCTCTACAGTAAATGCTACAATATTATACATAGCCAACATAGACTAAAGAATAATTACTTCAAATCTGTTTGAAATAGATAGATTTTTCTGGAGGGTGCCCCTAACATATATAATGTTTGTTAGGATAACATTTTACATTTTTGTAAATCAATGTAAGCAGTAAGATAGAATAAGATTTTGGATGCTGTAACAAAAGAAGGGAATGCAGCTTCACAAAATGATTAGTATGCATTGACCTCTTCATTCAGTAATCCTTTTTTATTTATTTATGCAGGTGTGGAGATTCAGCACTGCCTTCAGCCCGGTGTCATCATGGGGTTTCAATGATCTCCCCAGCATGTCGAACCATCTCAAGAAGTGTCACTTCAACACAGCAGAGCACAAGACGGAGCCCGTTCCCCTTCCTGCCATGTGCACTGCACGAGATGGACAGTCGCTGGGCCGCGTCCTGCGTCACATTAACTCCTGACTCGACGCGGCTCGCCTCTTGCTTCTGCACGGGAGTCACTGTGGGAATATGTGGATGTTGCAATAATAGATTTTTTCTTTTTTTTTTTTTTTACAAGTCTTTTTATTTCATTATAGTGTACAATAATCGATGCCATTTCATTTATATTGTAATATCACAGTACACTCACTACACTCCCTCCCTCCCTCCCTCCCTCCCACCCACACATACCCGCACAGGCAAAACCAAAAAATGCTTATCAATATAACTTAAACAACAGAGCCATGAAAATAAACATAAAAAGGAAAAGGAAAAAATAGAACCAAAAAATAAAAAATAAAATAAAAACCAGACAAGTAAAACAAACAAATAATTATACAATACAAATAATTATACAATACAGTGACAATGTAGACAATGACAACACCATAACACGTATTTCCGGCCGTCAGGACAAATAGCCACAGAATGCACCATTCCATCACTGGTCATATCTCAGATATGTTTTCCAAATACGAAAACAATGGCAACCACAGAGCTTGAAAAATATGTCCACGATTATATTTTTCCAATGTCATTTTCTCCAGAGGTAAAAAATGTGTTATCTGATCAATGAAAAGTTTAAATGTTGGGGGACGTTCATTCTTCCAGAATAAAAGTATACATTTCTTGGCAAAATATGTTATTGTGATTAGTATTCTGTAATGTTTTGGGTTCAGTTTAAAGTTTGGCATGTCATTTAACAGGAAAAAACATGGATTTAGGCTAATTTCGATGTCTAAAACGGCTTTTGTGGAGAGCATGAATCGAATCCCAGAAATGTTTCAAGACATCACAATCCCAAAAACAGATGCATAAATGTTCCTTCTTTTATTTTACATCTCGGACATTTTGGAGAGTTTTCTTTGGAAATTTTATGCATCTTTATGGGTGTGAGGTAGAATTTGTTGATAAATTTAAAGTTTGCTTCTTTGATTTTATTGCTTGTGAATGGAAAATGTGTTCTTTCACAAATGTTCAGCCAAGTAGTTTCATCTATCTGTATCCCTAAATCTTTTTCCCAGATCTTTTTTAAGGTTAGAAATGATGACTGAGCTCTTTTAGAAAAAACTGCATTAAATTCACTAATTTTTCCTTTGATCGTGCTCGATGACATCAATATCTCCTCCTCTTCTAACAATCCCGGTCTCAATTTATTGCTTTTAATAATTGATTGGATCACGTTCCTAATTTGCAGGTATCTGAAAAAATCCTTATTTGAAATGTCATATTCTGCTCTTAAATCATTAAATGATTTCATTGTTATATCTTTGTGAAACAAATGTTTCAATTGCTTTATACCTGATTTCGTCCATTTGTTTATATCGATTGACAACAAATATTTTGCTAAGATCCGGATTGTTCAAAATAGGAGAAAAGATGGAAATACCAGAGTTAACATGAGCTTTTTTTGTACAGTCCCTCCAGGCTAAAAGTGTATTGACCACTGTAAAACATTTGTCCATATTCTTCACCTTATTGAAATCTTTAACAAATATAAGAGTTTCCACTGGCAACGGGTCAAAGACATTGGCTTCTATCTGAACCCATAGTGAATCCTTTCTTCCCAGAGACCATGATAGTACATTTCTTAATTGAGCTGACCAGAAGTAGTGTTGAAAGTTAGGAAGACCAAGTCCCCCCATAGTTTCTGGTTTCATAAGAGTAATTAACTTGATTCTTGGTTTTTTATTACACCAGATAAATGTTGAGATATGTCTATTGAGAGATTTAAAATAGTCAGCGGATAAATAGCATGGTAACATTTGAAAAAGAAAATTACATCTCGGTAGAATATTCATTTTTATGACATTGATTCTTCCTAGCAGTGATATTGGCAATGTGGACCATTTAGATAAATCCTGTTTGATTTTGTCAGTGAGCGGATTGTAATTCTCTTTAAACAGATTATCCAGGTGTGGTGTTATATTTATTCCTAAGTATTTAAAGCCACCTGGTGACAAATTAAAAGAACAAGACTTTTCCAGATTTGCTGTTGGCGTCATATGTAAGAAACAAGCATTAGATTTCTTAAAATTAATTTTATATCCTGAGTATCTTCCAAATTGCTCTATCGTGTCGTGCAGATGTGGTACTGAATTTTCTGGGTCTGTTAAGTAAAGAATGATATCGTCAGCATACAGAGAAATTTTGTGTTCATCGTTAATCTTCACTCCTTTAATACCCATGTTGTCTCGCACACATGACGCCAGTGGTTCAATTACAATAGCAAAAAGCAAAGGCGACAGTGGACATCCCTGTCTCCCTTGTTAGTGGAAACAAATCTGAGGAACTGCAGTTAGTGATAACCGCTGCTTTAGGATTTTTATAAATTGATTTGACCCACTCTATGAACCGAGAGCCCATATTCAATCTGTTCAAGATAGCAAAAAGAAAATTCCACTCTACCCTGTCAAACGCCTTCTCGGCATCTAAAGAAAGAAGCAGAGAAGGCCTCTGACAGGTGTCCAAATGGTTTATAATATTCAAAAGTCTCCTTATATTATCAGAAGAATATCTGCCCTTGACAAAACCTGTTTGATCAGGACTAATTAGTTTAGGTAAAATAATTTCCAGTCGTTTTGCTAATAATTTGGTGATAATCTTATAATCATGATCCAAGAGGCTTATAGGCCTAAATGAAGAACAATTCAAGGGGTCTTTTCCATCTTTATGTAGTACAGTAATATATGCAAGATTCATTGTTTGAGGAAGTGTTCTGTTGTGAGAGAAGTTGGTAACCATTGACATAAATATAGGTTGAAGTTCAGTCCAAAACTCTTTATAAAATTCTGCCGAGAAGCCATCTGGCCCTGGGCTTTTATTTATAGGCATAGATTTAATTGCAGCCAGAACTTCTACTTCTGTAATTGATGAGTTTAGATACTCTTGATCTAAATCAGATAACGTAGGTAAATTAATGTTATGGAGATAATTGTCCAGTTCATCTTGTGAGTAATCAGATTGAGATTTGTATAATTTGTTATAAGATTCATAGAAAGTCTGGTTAATCTGTTTTGGGTGGTAGCTTATTTCGTTGTCTTTCAGACGAATTGCTTTTATAGCCCTTTCTGCCTGCTCCTTCTTTAATTGATAGGCAAGTAGTTTACTTGGTTTATTGCCGAATTCATAATTCTTTTGTCTGATAAGATTCATTTGTGTTATATTTTCATTTGTTAAGTCAATATTTAATTTAGCTCTGGCTGTGTTTAATTGTTTCCAGTTTTCATCTGTTGATGCGGATTTATGAAGTGCTTCACATCTGTTTACTTCTCTTTCAAGTTCTTGTCTGAGCCTAATTTTTTCACGTTTTTTAAAGGATGTGTATGAGATAATAAGTCCTCTTAAAGTAGCTTTTGCAGCTTCCCAAATAATATTCGGATCTATAGAGGGGTCATTGTTTTCTTTTATATAGTACCTTATCCACATTCGCATTTTTAATTTGAATTTTTCGTCTCTAAGTAAGGAGTTATCAAATTTCCAGCGCCTGGATACAAATTCTCCACTCTCCAAGTGAATAGTTACATGAACTCTTGCATGATCCGAAATATTAATGGAATCAATTTTACATTCTTTTACCCTATGCATGTATTTTGAGGGAATAAAAAAATAATCTATTCTAGAATAAGAGTTGTGGACATTTGAAAAGAAAGTGTAATCTTTGACATCCTGATTTAGTTGACGCCATACATCAATAAGGCCACATTCTGCACAAAGCCCCTGAAGGACCTTTGAGGATTTAAGATTGTGGCTCTTGGACTGGTTAGATTTATCTAATATAGGGTTAAGAGTGCAGTTGAAATCGCCGCCCATCAGTCCTAATCCTTTACAATTTTCATTGAAGAGCAGCACCATGTCAGACATGAACATTGGTTCATCTATGTTGGGAGCATAGATATTTAAAAAGGTAATTGGGGTTCCAAAATAGTACGGACAACCAAAACAAACCGACCATTTGGGTCTGTAACTAATTTTTCTAATTCGAATGGGCAAGTTTTGTTTATCACAATAGCTGTCCCTCTACTATGGGTTTTATATGATGAAAAATACACCTGACCTATCCAATCTCTTTTCAATTTAAGGTGTTCAGTATCTGAGAGAAAGGTTTCTTGTAAGAAGACCACATCAGCTTTGTCTTTTTTAAGAAGAGATAGTACTTTATTCCTTTTTATGGGATTTCCCAAGCCTTTAATATTCCAAGAATATATTTTCATATTTTGCATGGTGACTGCTGCATATCTGTGGGATTATATTTAATACGTTGTATATTTTGGCCCCATACACAAAAGGGATTGTCACTGCTTTTATTATTTACCATTAAAACTAATGTAACAAAAACGTAAAACACAAAAAGAAAACAATATAACATCCCACCCAAACCAGGGTCTTCCGACCCTGGCAGTTCATCTACCCAATTTGTTGTAGCCCAGAGAGAAACAAACGTCAGAAAAATGTTCATCTCAGAACTAACGAAATGTCCTCTTTGTGTTGGCAACTTGGAGCTCCCTTCCTCAGTTCTCATTGAAAATAAATACATTTCTTCATAATTTTCCTCCTAAACAGAGGACGGGTAGATAGAAAAAAATAATGGAAACAACTTTCCCTCATATTGAGAACCCGTCCGCATCCCAAATTTCATCATGGTATGTTCCATCCGATTATTTACATGTCAAACAATAAATTGCCATAAAAAACAAGACAAATCAAAAAAGAACGATCGGAGGAGTACATGGTGATATCTTAACCGTCAAATAAAAGTGGAGGAAGATTGTATTTTAAACAGAACAGTATGTTATTGTTTTGTCAGACCCCCTCCACTACCTTCTTTGTTGGTGTGGTCCGTTACGTCATTCTTTGTTGCCGGAAGCAAAGGCACTGGTAAATATAACAAAATACAAATGAACCAGTTCGATCCTTTAAACAGGAAAATCCTCTTAATGTGTCCTTGCGAAAAACGATTTCCACACGTTTCCCCAATCCCGATGACAGTTAATTTGGAGTTCGATTATGACTTATAACCGTTGCAACATGGGAATGATAAGAAGAGGAGAAAAAAGAAAAAAGAAAAGAAGAATGTACATCTTACCTCCACTCCGGTAGGTTAGAAAAATAGCGACTTACTGCAGCTGCTTGACAAAAGTGTCGGCTTCTTTGGGATCTTCAAAAAAAACAATCTTCTCTTTATGAAGAATACGGAGCCGATGAGGATATGCAAATCCTCTGAACATGCCTTTTTCGAGGAATAATTTGATCACCAGGTCAAACTCCTTGCGCTTTCGGCGTACCTCTGCAGACAGATCCTGGCGAATGGTGAGTTTAGTATTACCCTCGTGGATTGACATTTTCTTCGCAGATTGCAGTATCATTTCTTTATCTCTGACTCGTAGAAAGCGGATCATAATTGGTCTTGGAGGCTTCCCTGGCTCGGGATATGGTCGTAGAGAGCGGTGGACCCGCTCCAACTCTAGATTCTGATCGAGGGAGAGTTTGAGCCAGCAAGGTAGTTTTTGTTGAATGTATTGAAGTAGTAGTTGGCTGCCTTCTGACTTCTCTGGGAGCCCTAGTAGAACAAGGTTTTTACGTCTCCCTCTATTTTCGAGATCATCCGTCTTAGATTCCAGCGTCTTTATCAACTTTTCGGCTTGGTGAAGATCCCGTGCCGTAGTTTGTAAGATGTCTTCTAATGTCGAAATTCTTTGTTCAGCTTCATCCATACGCTGAAGTTGATTCTCAAGGGCCTGGTTTGTTGTAGCTAGTGCTTCTTTCATTGTTGAAACTTGACTAGTCACAATCTCCAAACGATTATCAATTCCATCGAGACGATTAAGTATCTCAGAGCGTTGAGATTTTAACTCGGACATTATCTCAACAAACGAAGGATTTCTATCATCCTCTTGAGACTCAGCCGCCGGTTCTGGTAGGCCCCCATTGTCTTGGTTGTTTCGTGGGGGTTTTCTTGGCATCCTTCCTTCTTTTTCTTTCTTTTTGTAGCAGGAGTCTTTCCTTAGATGTCGACTCTTAACTATAGTCGATAAAGATGTTAAGCTTTTTCTCTGAGTGGAGGTAAAAAACTCAAGTTAATCACTGAGGTTGTGCGGAGCTCTCAGCTCAGGCTGCCATCTTGTTCCTCTCGGCCTATTATTTTCTGTCTGATGGAGACTTCATACTACTTACATCTGATATTTAACTCCTTCAGCCTAATTTCAGCTGCAGAAACCATTCAACTATTAACTTATTCAGCTATTTCAGGACATTGAGGCTATCAATGTTGTTGTTTATACCTTTTTTAAACCTTTTCTTTTAAATATTAAGCTTCTTCACTATTTTTCCTACTCTGCAATGCATTTGAGCTGTAACAATTTTGATTCAAATCATTTCACTTTTCTGCATTTCTCCGCTAAGTTCAGCAACACACATACTTGGTTTTTGTAGCTACAAGCAGCATCTAATCAGAGCAGACATGCCCACAGGCAGACAGAGACACAGACAGACAGACAGACAGACTTGCATGTAATATCTTTATTGAACTCCTTCAGCCTAATTCCAGCTGCAGGAACCATTCAAATATCAAACTATTCAGCCTTTTCAGCACATGATGGGAAACTTTCAACTTTTTCAAAATATGTTATACTTTTTAAAATATTCAGCTTTTTAAAGTCTTTTTTTAACATGGAAGTCATTGCAATGCATTTGAGCTGTAACAATTTGATTCAAATCATTTCACTTTTCTGCATTTCTCTGCTAAGATCAGCAACACACTGACTTGGTCTCTGTAGTTAAAAGCAGCTACCATTCAGCTAATAACATATTCAGCTTTTTCTGCATTTTCAGCTAAATTCAGCCACAAATGTTCACAGTTTACAGCATTCGCACGCATTTTCTGCAGGAAATGCATTTTCTAGTTTGTTTTTATTTTCCAACCTAGGAGAGGTTTTCCTACGTTTTTCATGAAAAATGATGTCTGAGGAGTGTAGGGTTTGGGAATTATGGCAGGTTTAAAACTTTTTTTTTGGGAGAATTTCAAGCACTCTTCCACTCTGTTTGGAGATCAAAGCACTCTAGACTTAACGAGCTGCTCCATCCACACTAATGTTAAAATCTGAAGAAAGCCTCTTTACCAAGCTCCAAACTAAGTTAAATATCTCAAGAAGTGTAAAAGATATGAAGAATCTGAATAACAAGTTTTATAGCTGAAGGTGTTGTGATCATTTGAAAGTTGGAATGAAGTATCTAGCTGAAATTATGTGGAAGGAGAAGCATTTGGTGCAAAGTGTAGGAAAAGAGGATTTGAAGGCATCTCCCATTGACTTCAATGTTAAAAAAAAGAGTTTAAAAAGCTGAATATTTCAAAAAGTATAAAATATTTTTAAAAATGTGAAGGTTTCCCATCGATTCCTGAACAGGCTGAATAGTTTAATATTTGAATGGTTTCTGTAGCTGAGAATAAGCTGAAGTTATGGAGAGCCAAAGTATTGGCTGAAATAATAATAAGAATAAAGATTTGAAGTACTATCGTGGAATGCTGTGGCACAGCATTCGCACTAATAAAGAATTGAAGTACTATAGTGGAATGCTGTGGCACAGCATTCGCACTAATAATAAGGGGAAGAATAAAGAATTGAAGTACTATAGTGGAATGCTGTGGCACAGCATTCGCACTAATAAGGGGAAGAATAAAGAATTGAAGTACTATAGTGGAATGCTGTGGCACAGCATTCGCACTAATAAAGAATTGAAGTACTATAGTGGAATGCTGTGGCACAGCATTCGCACTAATAATATTAAGGGGAAGAATAAAGAATTGAAGTACTATAGTGGAATGCTGTGGCACAGCATTCGCACTAATAATAATTTTAAGGGGAAGAATAAAGAATTGAAGTACTATAGTGGAATGCTGTGGCACAGCATTCGCACTAATAAAGAATTGAAGTACTATAGTGGAATGCTGTGGCACAGCATTCGCACTGTTAATATTAAGGGGAAGAATAAAGAATTGAAGTACTATAGTGGAATGCTGTGGCACAGCATTCACACTAATAAAGAATTGAAGTACTATAGTGGAATGCTGTGGCACAGCATTCGCACTAATAAAGAATTGAAGTACTATAGTGGAATGCTGTGGCACAGCATTCGCACTAATAAAGATTCGAAGAACTATAGTGGAATGCTGTGGCACAGCATTCGCACTAATTAGGGGACGATCGGACCGTGTCCATTGGACTTACAGCGACATCGTGCTTCATGGCGAGTGGTCTGTCGCCATGGCAACGGCATTTGAAGAAATCTCAAAACTGTCCCGTAGATGTTTTCACGGCTGGACTGTTAGCACACATGTGAAGTTTGAGCACTTTTTGAACATTTTCATAGGAGTTATAGCGACATCGTCTTTTATGGAAACGGCATATGGTGAGATCTCAGATTTGGCGTAGAGCTGTTGAGGCATGGACCGGTGTGGCAGAGAGAGAGAGAGAGAGAGAAAGAGAGAGAGAGAGAGAGAGAGAGAGAGAGAGAGTTTGTGAGAGAGAGAGAGAGTGTGTGTGAGTGAGTATGAAATGAACAGTTAGAACTGACTGCTGTCAGTTGGAGTGATGACATCATCGTGTTCCATTACACAGGTGTTTATAGTTGAGCTAACGAGCTATGAAGAGATCAAAGGCTTCATTGTTCTGAATGAGAGATGAACCTCTTACATGTGAACGTTTTGTGGAAGAACGATAACAGATATCTGTGAAATTTCAAAACGTGAAGCATGTCAAGGAAGTTGAGTATCTGAAGTGTAATTTTTGTGTACTTTCGGATTAATAATGTGGCCTTTTTGGCAGCTTAAGAAAGTTGTGCGGCTGCTGCTGTGAGGAAATATCTGCCTGAAATTACAATGGGCTTTAATGGAGACATGTTGAACGTTTTTGTCACTTCATGCCCTCAAGAGGCATTTTGTTTAATTATTTTTGCATAATTATTTGTCATTTTTCAAGCTACGAGATGTTTTCCTACGTTTCTCATGAAAAATTATGTCTCAGGAATGTAGGGTTTGGGAATTATGGCAGTTTTAAAAAAACATATGAAGGGAAATTTCAAGATTTCCTACCCTCTAGCTGTGACATCACGCACTCTAACTTAGAGCTGCGCAATGTTAAAGTTCAAATGTTAAAAATGTGATGAATTATGGGATGTATCTCTGGAATTATGAAAGTTATGAATGATAAAAGTAATAGCGCCCGATTCCCGACCGAGCTGAACGTTTTGATGTTTGAACGGAGTTTCTGCGATGTTGAATGTGGGAGGAGAAGACGGACAAAATAATTGGACGGAATAATACACTTTTTGTCCGTAGCATAACATATAGTTGGAATGCTGTATCGGCATTCCCACTAAATTACCGAAAAAATACCAGCTCACTAAATCACAACCGCTCAAACCAACTACAAACTACTACCGCGGATTGGGCAGAGAAGGGGTCCGAGAAAGTTGCTCCCCCATGTGACGTAATATGACACGTTTGACGTATGACGTTTAAAAAAAAGCTGTTTTTAGTAGCAGAGCTCAAAACGGCTCCTTTCCCTCTGAATTCCTGCCCTTATGTCTCGTAAAACATATCAAATACTGCATTAACTTTTTTAATTGTAATTTTCAGGCAAGGTAAAGTGTAAATCTAGTAAAAGAAAAACCTGCAAGTTGCTCTTTAACCTGTTCCACTCTGAGCCTGTTTTTCAGGTCTCAGGCTCGAAAATGACATTCCCAGAACAAATGACCATATCTTCCCTTCTAAAAGGGTTAAATTAATAATCTTTTCTCAAAGTAATGATAAACCTGTGAGTTGGATGTAGAAGTGTCAGAATCAATATAAATGTTTTTTATTTTAAAGAAAATTCAGATTTTACATAGTAAAAAACTGTAAATTATAGTGTCCGTCCAAAAATTATTTTTTACAGATAGTGAAAACTACCCTTGGATGATGGGTTAGTAGACTAAAAGCTTTAGGAATCCAAAGTACAACATATAATAAGTACCCTGTATCAAGATTGATGCAAAACAAGTGAAATTTGACCTTTTTAGAGAGATTTAGCCAAAAACTGGGCCATCTGGGGTCATTTGGGTGGATTTGACCTATCTCTGGCCCCCCTTGCTCGATCTGGTTGGTTGACATACCCTTGTGACCGTTAGAGCCAATAGAATCGAAGGAGGAGACTCACATACACATACATTATAAAGAAAAAATGTTGCCGCTTCGCGTGTGGAAAGCGAAACTAAACTGGAGGAATGTCTCCTTCTGGAGTTTGGAAACTAAAACGCAGTTGTATTGCTTATGGATTATCAGAAATAATTTCAAAGAAGGCACAGACACATAGGATGAACCTATGGATTAACTGCAGCATCGTTTTTTTATCGTTTTAATGCCATTGAAGACCACTTTTGACCAAGGTGAGCCATATTTACATGTTTAGCTTCTTGGCTCCACATGTGATGATGTACGCTTTCGTTGATAGCGTCGCGAATGTTTATCACTGAGTGTTGAGGTGGGCACCGTTAGATTCAGTGTCTCCAGGACACCAAAAACGAGTGGTTGGTTGTGCATCTAGGATAAGTAATAAGGGAGTTAGAGTGAGTTTAGTTGCCTTAGTATGTTACGTTTTTTTCGCTTGAGGCTAATTCAGAGGCTGAGTGCTAGCAATGTGGGTTTTTTTTGAAAAAAAAAATTAAAAAGATCAGTTAGCTGAGTTTCTTCCCGTTACATGGATATAACACATTCATAGTTTTATTCAATATTAAGATTCCTTAGACGTTGTTTCCTGCAAATGACGCGTTTATCCGCCCGGTACCGGGGGGAAGGCGTGAAACAGGTTAACATTGCTCTGCCACTCTCAGGGAAAGAAACCACAGAAGAAGAAAATAGACTTTAACATCAAGATACTCCGTGAGGATCAGGATCATATCAGCCTGATGTCTGCAGCTCAGAGTCAACACAACTCTCACATATTCATCTCAGCACAGAAGTTAAAGATGGAGAACTGACCTGAGACCCTCCAGTCTGCAGTCTGGACTCTCCAGAAGATCTCTCAGCAGCTCCACTCCTGAATCCTGCAGATCGTTGAGACTCAGGTCCAGATATCTCAGATGGGATGGGTTGGACTTCAGAGCTGAGATCAGAGCAGAACAGCTGATCTCTGACAAACTGCAGCTCCTCAGTCTGAATAAAGAACACATGATGTAAGTTTAGAAAAACAAAGTTTCAGCTTAAAATATTCAAGGTTCAATAATCTGTTTATAGCTGGAGAAGTAGAGAATGTAGGAGTTTATAAAGTGGACATCCTGACAGGTTAAAAACTGTAAGATCCAGAAAGAGAAAAGAGCTCTCATTAATATTAAAGACAACGTGCTTCACCTTCAATAAAAAGTGGAGACTTCACATCTGAACCTCTGCTCCATCTACACTAACTCATGATGTGCAGCCAGACTAATACAAACCCACTGAAACTGATTCAACTCAAGATCACACAGTTTACAAATATGATAAATATGTCAGGATGAATTTAGAAATGTGATAAAAAATAAATAGAAAATATTTATTTTAGGAATAGTGGAGCCATACATCCAAAGCATCTTCAGTTTAAACTCCTCAGTCAGTATGAGCATCATGTAGCTTCATACAAATGTTTAAGAAAAAGCAAAACCTAAAATTATTGGTTAGTGTTTAATAGTTTTGATAGAAATATGTATTAACTGTAATAAACTGTTTATTATATCATTTATAAAAGAAACCTGATAGAGAATATAAAATGAACTCCAGGTGTTTAAATGTTCAGAGTGAATTATGAAGTGTAGGATTTTCTTGTTGTATTTTAATTTAAAGCTCAACATTAGTCTGCCACAGTCAACACATGTTCTGTAGAATCCCATATGTCTGGTAACAAGTTGCACTGACTAACATGTGGCTTTGCATTGTCAGCTTGCATTATATTGTTCTTGGGAGAATGAAAGAAAAGAAACATAAGATGAACAAAAGGAGAAACTGCAGACAAATGGTAACATCCATGATTTGTTGTGCTAAGCTAGGCTACGCCTGGAAGGTGGAACTGGAGAGATTCCCCAGTGAGAGGAACCCCTCCACCTCCCTGTGTTTAATACAATACTGCTGAACCAGCAGAGAGTCGACCCCTTACTGACCTGAGAGTCTCTAGTCTGCAGTCTGGACTCTCCAGAAGATCTCTCAGCAGCTCCACTCCTGAATCCTGCAGCTTGTTGAGACTCAGGTCCAGATCTCTCAGATGTGAAGGGTTGGACTTCAGAGCTGAGATCAGAGCAGAACAGCTGATCTCTGACAACCTGCAGCGCTCCAGCCTGAATAAAGAAAACATGATGTAACTTTAGAAAGCAATGTTCCTAGAAAGGGCGCTAAAGTCATTTCTGGCCCCGCCTACTTTCATTAGAGCGAAGTGGAAAATAATAGTGTCTTCATGTCTTAAAGCTGCTGAGTCATATACTGCACCTCAAACAACAAATAAATCCAGAGTTACAGTTTCTTTACTTCCTCTACAGAAAAAAGGACAGTGAAAGAAACTCAGAAATCTCAGTTTCAGTGTAAACCTGCTGCAGACCCACCGGACATCCATCCCATAATTATTCAGAGTCAAAACAAAGCTGTCTCTGCCGTCTGACGCTCTATTTGACACCATTTTCATATTTTTGGAGGAATTATACAGATTTTGACGAACAGAAATATGGCTTTCTGGCATCACTTTGACAATTTACGAGGAAAATCAGCATTTTGGTATGCGGGCGCACGCTGACAGTAAGAGGGCGCAGCGCCCCTGTTACCCGGTTTATACTAAACCCTGGTAAGGTTTAATAATCGGTTCAGAGCTCAAAAGGGTTTTAATGTCAGCAATGATGTGGAAAACCCCTCTCCCACTCCGGCCTCCCTCTACCTGCTCCCTCCTCCAGCTCACCTGTGGAAAATCCTTTCCCCCATGAACAAAGAAGCTGGCTGGCCTCATGCAACTCCTGAGAACCAATCGTTTGAGTAAATAATCAGTACGTGTTCCTTTCCTTTGTATTGTATGTTCACAGCAGCTCGAGTAGTTTACCTCCCTATTTTCTGTACCGTTTAGATTTGGTTACTTTATTTCTACATTACATATAATAATGTAGAAAGATAACTGCTTTGCTGGAATATCATTTGAAGTATGAATGTTAAGTTTGAACTACCTAAGATGTGTTGTACTTTCCTACCAGATCAACCAGACAACAATTAAGACAAACAAGAATCAACAAATTACAATAAAAACAATGATCTGGAACTCCTGCCTCCATGTGCTCATCTTTAAATCCACTGCGTTGACTGTTTAGTCCTTGAACCAACCACCCTCACCACCCTCCATATTCTTCAAAGGATGTAGATTCAAAACAATTGATAAGCTCAAACTCTCTGCAGCAGTTTTTCTCTGCAACATCTTTGACCTCCTTCATCTCCCTCACAGCTCATCAGTACTGACAGCATCTTCACTGACTCATGGAGCACAGTGAGAGTGAAGGCTGAAAGGATATCTCAGATGAGAGCGGTTGGACTTCAGAGTCACACATTTACTTTCTCTGCTTTTTGTTATTCTTTAAAATACTCAGCCATTTAGAAAGAAATATAAAATATTTTAAATGTCTTTGAACTCTTAGTACTAAACTCTGGAATTAGAAATAATATAAATGATAAATAAATAAAAATCCACATGAACTACAGCCAGTGATCTGACCTGAGAGTCTCCAGTTTACAGTTTGGACTCTTTAGTCCAGAACTCAGCATCTCCACTCCTGAATCCTGCAGCTTGTTGCCACTCAGGTTCAGCTCTCTCAGGTGGGAGGGGTCGCACTTCAGAGCGGAGGCCACGACTTCACAGTCAGAGTCTGAGATTCCACAGTAAGGAAATCTGCAATGACACATATATTACAGCATATGTTATTATAAAACAAGGGGAAACATTACATTTACTTTATGCATTTGTTGAAAAAACTATTTGAATATAATGTTTTTAATAACTCTGATGTTAGTACAATTAATATTTTATTGAGTTTGCTGTAAGCATTTTCAGTGTGATCTGATCCCATGTTTGTCCCGTCGGACCTACCTCCTGCTGTCAGTGAACAGAAATTAAACAAATCGACAATATAAGAGATGTACATAATGAAAAGTTAATATATATGGATGTGCATGACACTGAATGCATAATGTGTTGGCTTCTCAAAGCATCTAAGAATGTATAATGCACACAAACATATTGAACAAACCAATAGGTTTACATTATTTTCAACAAAACACCATGAAAAAGATGTTATCTGTGTATCAGCGTTAAAACACAATCTGACCTCTGTTATTGGTGGGATTATGTAGGTCTTGTTTTAAAAGAGTCAACATAAATCAGATATTACTCTGTGTCTGATTTAACTATTAAGAAACTGCAGTAATGTAATAATAACTTTACTGCATTCACTGATATCTGTGAAATACTGCTGTATGTTGTGATCACATGGTGCTGTGATAAATCATAAGTCCTTAAGAAAAATGAAGAAAATAAAAAACTGAAACATTTTTAATTATTAGAATAATTACATTTATCTTTCACAGTATTTGAAACAGCAAAAAGTTTAATAGTGTTTATTGAAAAACTAAACTTAATATCTACATTAGTTTCTAAAGTTAATCACATCTGGACTCACACAGCCTTCCTACAGTTCCTCAAAGCTGGAATCACTCTCTGTCGTCCCTCCTCTGATGTTTCGTACTTCTCGTGGTCCAACTCATCCAGAACCTCCTCTGACATCTGCAGCATATAGGCCAGAGAAGACACATAGATCCCTGATCGGCTCCCTGACTTCAGGAACTCTG
Organism: Trematomus bernacchii; assembly: GCF_902827165.1. Classification (NCBI taxonomy): domain Eukaryota; kingdom Metazoa; phylum Chordata; class Actinopteri; order Perciformes; family Nototheniidae; genus Trematomus; species Trematomus bernacchii. The sequence continues at coordinate 29,749 of NW_022988024.1, forward strand.
TTATCTCCTGATGGACTGAGTGGTCCTTCATCTCTGTCAGACAGTGGAAGATGTTGATGCTCCTGTCAAGAGAGATTTCATCACTGTTCATCTCCTTCAGGTTGTTGATGGCTCTCTGGATGGTTTCTGGACGGTTGTCTGTGCGACCCAGCAGGCCTCCTAAGAGTCTCTGGTTGGACTCCAGAGAGAGGCCGTGGAGGAAGCGGACAAACAGGTCCAAGTGGCCATTTTCACTTCTGAGGGATTTCTTCATGGCTCCCTCCAGGAAGAAATCCAGGGATGGGTAATCCTGATCACTGTTATACCTGTTGCTATAGTCTCTCTGCAGGAAGTCCTTCAGTACCTCTGTGTCTCTGTTGGTGTAACAGTGCAACATGTAGACTGCAGCCAGGAACTCCTGAATGCTCAGATGAACAAAGCAGTAGACTGTTTTCTCGAAGATCACACTCTCTCTTTTGAAGATCTGTGTACAAACTCCTGAGTGCACCAAGGCCTCGGTGGTATCAAGACCACAGCGCTCCAGGTCTTCTTGGTAGAACATGATGTCTCCTTTCTCCAGATGTTCAAACGCCAGCCTCCCCAGCTTCAGAAGAACCTTCCTGTCAGCCTTCGTCAGCTTCTGTGGACTCGTCTCATGTCCCTCTTCATACTTCTGCTTCTTCCTCTTTGTCAGGACCAGCAGGAAGTGTGAGTACATGTCAGTGAGGGTCTTGGGGAGCTGTCCTCGCTGGTCTGTAGTCAACATGTGGTCCAGAACTGCAGCAGTGATCCAGCAGAAGACTGGGATCAGACACATGATGTGGAGGCTCCTGGAGCTCTTGATGTGAGAGATGATTCTGCTGGACAGGTCTTCATCACTCGATCTCCTCCTGAAGTACTCCTCCTTCTGGGCGTCAGTGAAGCCTCGTACTTCTGTTACCCTGTCCACACACTCAGGAGGGATCTGATTGGCCGCAGCAGGTCGGGAAGTTATCCAGACGAGAGCCGAGGGAAGCAGCTTCCCCCTGATGAGGTTTGTCAGCAGCACGTTGACTGAGGACTGCTGTGAGACATCAGATACAACCTCATTGTTTCTGAAGTCCAGAGAAAGTCTGCTTTCATCCAGGCCGTCAAAGATGAGCAGCACTTTGCAGACAGCCAGCTGCTCTGCTGTGACCTTCTGTAAGGTTGGATGGAAAACATGGAGCAGCCTGAGAAGACTGTACTGCTCACCTTTGATCAGGTTCAGCTCCCTGAAGGAGAGCGGGATCACCAGACTGACATCTTGGTTTTCCAAACCCTCGGCCCAGTCCAGAGTGAACTTCTGCACTGAGAAGGTTTTTCCAACTCCAGCGATACCGTTGGTCAGGACCGCTCTGATGTGAGTCTGTTGGTCAGGTAAGGCTTTAAAGATGTCCTTGCACTTGATTGGAGTTTCATGGAGGGGCTTCTTCTTGGAAGCTGTCTCCAGCTGCCTCACCTCATGTTGGGTATTAACCTCTTCACTCAGGCATTGTGTGATGTAGAGCTCAGTGAAGATCCTGTTGAGGAGGGTTTCACTTTCATCAGTTCCTTCAGTCACATGTTTACATCTCCTCCTCAGACTGATCCGGTGTTCATCTAAAACCTCCTGCAGACCACTATCTGCTGAAGGAGAAGGAAACATGTGAGTAATACAAATAAAACAAATAAATAAAAGGGTTCAGAATGAATGTGTCTTTGCTGTAACAAATAAACCAGGAAGAATCCTGTTTTCAGACATGAAGACCCCAGCAGACAGATATTTAGACTTACTTCGTACTGTGTACCACTTCGTGGTGTGACTGGCTCCCTGCACTCCAGCTCTTGTTCTGGATGTGTTCCTCTTCCCTCTGTTGAGATGAACACATCCTTTATAGCGCATGGTATATGTACGTAATAAAAAACATCTTCCTGTCTGGATTCATAACATAATTCAAAGTTGGACACAGCAAGTTCATCGTATATAGCAACTCATACGTCATCAAAATTAGGGCTGGGCGATATGGCCTAAAAATAATATTGCAATATTTTTAACCTGTATCGCGATACACAATATAAATTGCGATATTTTGAAATCCCGTTCCATACCCAACACACCAGTATGAGGATTGTTACATTAAGACATTAAGGGCTAGTCATGATAATTTGCATCTTGTCTTCATCTATTGTACATTGTGGATCACGTCGGAACTTTCAAAACACCAAACACAGTAGCCACAAAAATACTCGCTCAGTCTGGTCCACAAAACCCTGCTCCTCCTCGGGAATAATACTGAACCAGACGGGCTCGGAGGTAAAGACGGGTGAGGGTGTTTGCGGACGCAAAGGACAGCCATAGACTGTAGAGGACAGCCCGCTAGGGGAGGCAGTGAGGTCTGTTGTGTGTACCATACAGAGTCTATGGTTCATACACATACATTAAAAACACTGAATTAATATGAGGTACTGTAAAGCTCTGGCTGCTGATGTTTTCCTTTACTGATTCAACGTCAGCACGTCAGCACGTCAGTGACGACAGTAGCAGAATCTCAACACTGAGATCAGAGCGTCACACAAATATCTCGATCAAGTTGACATTTTCAAGTTGCGGCTATATGCAGGTACAGGGCTGGCTCGTGGCATAGCAGTATAGGCGAATCCACCCGCAAATAGGGTGGGAAGAAAAAAAGAATTTCAAAATGTTGTCTCCATCCTCGGCTCTGTGTGCGTGTGGCACAGCACATTTTGTGTGAGCGAGCGAGACAGAGAGAGGGCACTGGTTACAGGGATTGTTGTTAGCATCCATCGACTGGATATCCAGGGGTGCACATCACTTTTTTAGTGAGTTACTCAGATGAGTACCAGGAGACAGCGTTTGGTACTCACCCCACACGTAGCGTGGTTTTAATAAGTGCAGTCTTCCTCACTATCCTCCTCAGTGTCTCCTTCACTGTCCTCTAGTTCCTCTTCTTGCATGGTAGATGATGAAGATGCTGCAGATGCACCTCCCTGTCCCTGTTTAAGCCTCAGATTTGCTTTCTCCAAAACTTGTTGGCAAAACTGTGAAGTCCTTGCATTTCCTGAGGCCAAGTTGAAGGATCAACTACTAAGAAATGAGCACATGACTTGAAGTCATATCTGATTTCAGATGTGGGAAGTAACTAAGTACACTTATTCAAGTACTGTACTTAGGTACAATTTTGAGATACTTGTACTTTATTTGAATATTTCTATTTTATGCTACTTTGTACTTCTACTCCACCACATTTATGTAATACCTTTAGTTACTTGACAGATCTGGATTAATGATGTGAAATATAATCAAGTCTTAAATCAGACTTTAGTTACACCTGGAGTAAATTCACAACTCGGAAGCTGCACAGCATCGAACCGCAAGACCCTGCAGTGCATCGTGAACACAGCTGAGAGGATCATTGATGCCTCACTCCCATCCCTCCTGGACATCTACAACACCCTCCTCACCCGCAAAGCACTCAGCATTGCTGGTGACCCCACCCTGCCTCTTCACCCTCCTTCCTTCAGGGAGGAGGCTCCGCAGCCTGAGGTCGAGCACCACCCGACTAAAACACATTTCTTCCCACCAGGCTGTCAGGAGGCTGAACTCTCTTCCCTCCCTCCCCTCTCCCCCCTCTCCCCCCTGCCCCCACTGGACTATAACTCCCACACACACAGACACTCAAATCCAGCACCAGACACTTTCTTTTTTACACTGCTATGGACAATTTTGCACTAATGTACATTTCCCAAAGATATTGAAGTGACTGTTATCTTGTATATATTGATTGTTGGGTTTTTATTTAGGGCTTAATGTGTGCATATGTATAAATGTGTCTTTTGATTGTGTATATATATATATATATATATATATATATATATAGGTATATACATATTTGCATACATATTTTTATATATTTGTTTTTATATTCGGGATTGTGGGAAACGGTATTTCGATCTCTCTGTACACACAAACTGGGTCAAACATAAAGTTGAGTTTGAGTTCACAGGAGAAACAGACTCTCACTTTGTTTCTGAGGGTCCAGGTTAATCCCTGAAGTCCAGAAGTCTGTCTGTAGACTGGTCTTAAACTTATTGGACACCATTAAAACCCTTTAACTGCCGGAACAAGAAAAAAGCTATGGAAAAATTATTTGTTTGCATTTTTCTATCAAATGGGCCACAAATAATTTTAATTTTGTTGACTGACCACACAGTTTTGTTTTTATGAGCCTCTACCAACTGGTCGAGCTGGCCTTTTATGGTAAAAGTGCATTTTCAACAATCATCATATACAGTACAGTATTTGTATGCATCAAACTCAAATAAAACACAAACTGAAATACATTTGTTTCTTTTATGGAAAATGAGCAATATATACAACCAGATATATTCATAAAAGATAATAAATTATAATTGTAAAAAAAAAAAATGGAAAAAAGTAATGTAAAGTGTTTTTCATAATAAAAAATATACTTTCTCATCTTACTGTATATGCTGAATTGGCCTAATAAGAAACCACTGGCTTAACAGCAAATGTCTACATCCTGTGTTGGCCTAACTTGCTCATCTGTGTGCAACTTTGGGCTGAATTTTTTTTTATTTTTATTTATTTAACCTTTATTTAACCAGATAAAAACATTGAGATAAAATCTCATTTTCAATGCTGACCTGGCCAAGAAGGCAGCAACGTTACACATAACACATAACACAAACATATAAAATACAGAGAACATAACAAAGAAAACAAAAGACGAAAAAGCCGTCACTAAATTGTGCACATTAGGACAATAAAAAAGTACACTACTTGTTACTGCAAGAGCAGCTGGTGGTGAGGACTTCAGACAACTTCAATTTAAAACATGATATAGAGACAAGTGCCCTCAGTTTAAGGCGTGATTGAAGGTCATTCCAAGACCAAGGACCATAATAAGAAAGACTCCTTTTTCCAGCCTCAGTCCGTACAGTAGGTACCTGGAACCGTATCCAGGCACTGGATCTGAGGTTGTAAGAGTCAAAAACTGGGGCAAATCTGACACATATGTAGAGTGGAAGCTTACCTAAAATGGCTTTATACATTAATAAAAACCAGTGCTGCATCATACGCATAGTAAGTGAGGACCATCCAGTTAGGCTATACAGTGTGCAATGATGAGTCCTATAGGGTGCATTTGATATATAACGCAGTGCAGCATGGTAAAGTGGGTCAAGTTTGGCCAAAACAGTGGGACAGGCAAATCTATAAATGGTATCACCGTAGTCCAGCTGGGACAGGAATAAGCCAGAGACCAACCTTTTACGGGATGAAATTGAAAAACAACATTTAAATCTGAAAAGGAAGCCAAGAGTGAATTTCAATTTCTTTGTTAAAACTTCAATATGGTGTTTAAAGTTCAGATTACTGTCCAACCAAAAGCCCAGATATTTGTAGGTATCAACAAACTCAACAGAAACGCCATCAAGGGTGTCAATGGAGAGGCAAGAGGAGGACGCTGACTTGGGAGCAAAAAGCATTGCTTTGGTTTTCTTACTGTTCAATAGCAGTTTAGAATCAAGAAGCGCATGCTGCAGCGTGATAAAATCTGATTTTAAATTGGAAACGGCCATATCCAGAGAAGGAGCACACGAGTATACAATAGTGTCATCAGCATACATATGATAGGTAGAAAATTGCATCTGATTACAAATATTGTTTACATATAATAAAAAGAGCAAGGGCCCCAAGATAGAGCCCTGTGGAACTCCCTTCTCCAAGGTGACAGGGTCAGAGACAGTACTACCCAACCTGACGCATTGAGTACGGTCGGTTAGATAACTCTGAAACCAGCAAATGGCATTGTGACCGAAACGAGACACCAACATAACATTAGACATAATGTGGTGATCTACAGTGTCAAATGCTTTGGCTAGGTCAATAAACAATGCAACACAAACTGATTTCTTATCCAAAGCAGCCTTAATATCATCTAAGACTTTCAGACTGGCAGTCACAGTACTGTGCTTTGATCTGAATCCAGATTGCATAGGGTTAAGGATGTTGTGTGAATTTAAAAAAAGTTTTAGCTGAGTAGAAACAAGGGACTCAAGAATCTTTGATAACACAGAAAGATTTGAGATAGGACGATAGTTATTCAACTCCGTGGGATCACCAGCTTTCAAGAGGGGCGATACCAGAGCTTGCTTCCACACAGCTGGCAGTGTGTGAGTGGACAGGGAGAGATTAAAAATATCAGTTACTGGTTGTGCTATCATCTGAGCTGCAATTTTTAAAAAGAACGGGTCAAGGCCGTCAGGCCCGGCAGACTTTTTAGGATCAATCGAGTGCAAACCCTGTAAGACTTCAGAGACCGAGAAATAAGCGAAATCAAAAACAGGGGAGTTCAACTCTTGACTATGGCTGTGAGTACGACCATTTAGAGAGTCATGACTTTGCTCATCAAAAATGTGACCAGCCTTTTTGAAGTGAGCATTAAAGGCATTAGACATACCATCTGAATCTGAAATAAAAGAATCACTGACCTTCAGTTTTTGTGGGAAACTAGAAACCTTCTTGTTCTGAAGTGATTTAATTGTTTTCCAGAATTTGGAATGGTCATTAAAACAATCAGTGGTTAAGCTCAGATAGTAATCAGCTTTAGCTTTTTTAATAAGGGCAGAACATTTATTTCTAAGGACACGAAAAAGAAGCCAGTCATCACTAGTGTTAGACTTTCTAGCTAAGGACCATTGCTTATTTCGATCATGAATGAGATCAGATAGTTCTCTGGTAAACCATGGAGTGTTCCTATTCTTAACTCTGAATTTTCTAAGGGGGGCATGTCTATTAATAATTGATAAAAAGTGATCAATAAAAAATTGGACGGCAACATCAACAGATGGAATTAACGCTGTGAAGTGCCATTTAACCTCCGCCAGATCGTGTAGGAAAGCCTGCTCAGAGAAGTGTTTGAAGCAGCGCCTGAGCACAATAAGGCCCTTGGCTTTGGGCAACTTAGTGCACCTAACGCAAGCGATAGTGCAATGGTCACTGATATTATTAGGAAAAACACCAACAGACACATACTTATGAGCTGCATTTGTTAGAATGACATCTATAAGGGTATCGTTATTGGGTTTGGCAGGGTTTATTCTAGTGGGACTATCAATAAGCTGAGTTAAGTTCAAAGAATCACAAACCTGCTTAAACTGTGAAGATTTATCACTTAACCAGTCCCAATTTAAATCACCCAATAAAATGATTTCAGAAGAAAACTTAGACAACAATTCAATAAGGCTAGTAGTTGCATCCATGATGGTCGATGGAGGCCTATAACAGCCAATAACAGTGAGAGGAGCATTTGCTATAGTTATTTGGACTGCTAGCAACTCAAATTGCCTTGGAATTGAAATTGAGTGAAGGACAGAGCACTGTAGTTTCTCAGCAGTGTATATTGCAACACCACCAGCTCTGCCCTTACGATCAGCTCTGAATACATTATATCCATCAATCTGAATAACAGTGTCAGTGACAGAGGGTTTTAACCAGGTTTCAGAAACTACAACAATATCAGGCTTAGCAACTAAAAACCAGGTCTTGAAAACATCTAATTTGGGCACTAGGCTTCTAGCATTAATGGCGCGTTTCCACTACAGCGCGCAGCCCGGTTTAAGAGGGCTGTGACGTCAGCGGCCCGTCTTTGGTTGCGTTTCCACTTGGCCTAGTACCGGCCGGCGGGTCCTAATTCACAGTTTTTCTGGCCTCATAAAATCGTGGGTCCAGGGCCAGAGACAACGAGGCTGAGTCGGGCTGAGTATGCTAAACTAGAGAGAGCGTCGCTGGCAAGGGGGCTACAACTACAACAAGATGGACATATTTGACCGTGATTTAATTGTAATACACGTTTCAAAATGATGCCGAAGTAACAACATACTGATACCGGTTAGTAAAAACCATGAATTAATGCTTTGTCAAGTCTGCAGACAGACGGCAGGGGAAAAACCTTTTAAAATGCTTGTTTTCTAAATGGAGATTGGCTAAGCTAACGCAGTATATGCTCCGACCGTCCACACTCACAACAACGGCCTATACAGACATAAATAAAGCAGCGACTGTATTCACCATGACACAGGCAGTCTGTGGTTTGTACTTGTTTAACTTTTGTCTAGTTTCTGAACATATATGAGGAGCTGTGAGCTCTGAGTGCTAACAGCTAACGGCTGTGTTGTTTTTCTGGGGTCCTCTGAAGATCACGTCACGGCTCCGCCTACACTGCGTTACTATAGATACTGCCCCAGTTCCTAAACTGTAATGGAAATGCGCCATAAAGTGAGCCAGTCCTAACGAGGCCCAGCCATACCGAGCGGGGCCGAGCGAGGCCGTGTAGTGGAAACGCGCCATAACATGCAGAAAACCCAATCCTTGCCTACAGCTAAACTCATTCGGAGTTGGCAAATGATGCAAGGAAGCAGAGAAACACTCAGGACCAGGGTTAATGTTAACGTTCCCAGAGAGTAATAGCAGTAACAATATTAACAGTCTGGAAGATGATTTTTTCACATGTGCTCTGGATGCGTCACTCCTCAGAGGGGCAGGGCTGCTCCGATCCTTCGATATTAGCGAGTCCAGAGTCAAAAGGGCATACGGGAGTGCCCATTTCGTGCCATGAAACGTCAGCTTTTGGTAAAAACTATCCGATGGAGTCAGCGCTCCAGAGGTTCCACCATCCGAATGTCCGAAGTGAACAGAGGCATCGCTGGGAGGCAATCCGTCAGTTTTGCCGACATGCGGGCTGACAATTAATCCCAGGAAAAAAGCGAACACAAGGGTAGCTTTAGGCAACATTGAGCTGCAACACACCCAATTCAGGATCCGCAGCTCAGGTCCCAGCAGCTCAGGTCGATCAGCAGCTCAGGTCGACCAGCCCCCGACAGCACGGCAGGACAGACAGCAATCCACAGTCCGAAAGAGCGACAGCTCAGGCAGAGAGCAAACAATCCAGTCACAGCGAGGCACCGGCACAAAACGACGCAAAACAGCCCAAAAACTTTTAAAAGCTTTTAAAACGTTTTTAAAAGCGCAGCAGACCAATTTAAAAACGGGTCTAAAAAGCAAAATAATTTTTTTTTTTTTTTTTTTTAAATGTCAGTATGCACAAGAGGTAGTTAATGCCAAAAAAACAACGAGAATGAGACTAACAGAGACAGAAACAAATCAACGTGCTGCCATCTTGGAACACACACCTGGGTGCAATCAGCAGAGATCAGCACTCCTGCTAATCATCCGTGATCACAGGATTGTGCAACTGTTTCATGCCATGCACGAAAGGTGCTATATCAATTATTATCACTCTTTCACTCTGAGACTCATAAGGCAGTACTAGATTTAGTAATATTACCATGAATCTAGCCATTTATTTACCATATTTTATTGGAAAACATCTCTGAAACTCTGAAAAAGTAATATTGCTAGTTTACCATAAAAGGCCAATTCGACCGATTGGTTGAGCATATTTTCCAAAACATAATTACACCCTTGTTAAAACTTTTTTTGTGCATCAAGTTATCTAAATATGTTCAGTAAGTGCTCTGACACTAACATATGTCAAAATTGATATGGTTACCTTACAAAAGTTGACCAAAAAGAGTGATTTCTTCAGCAGTGATTTTTAGCATGCCAACTTCCTCAGTGGAAGCTAGCTGAAGGGCTTTCTGTTCAACCCACAGTGACATCTAGAGGTTGTTTTGTGCATGACACGTCAACCAGATGGTAGAGCTGGCTGAATCAGATGGAGTTCAACTTCTTTTTTCTTTTTTTCAACAAGATATCAAGACACAAAATGTGCTCTACCAAATGGTGGCGCTGGCAGTTAAAGGGTTAACAACATCCTGCCCACCAAGTTCTTACTCTTGTTATTTTCCATCTGAAAAAAATCTATTCAAAAAGATGTTTCTGACCCACGCCACGAGGGTTTAACTTTCTTCTTCTTTGTTTCTGTACTGCGCTCATGTAGTTACGAAATAACAGTTTAGATGATCAGATAACATAAACACTGAATCTCTCTTCAGGTCAGTTCACAGGAGAAACAGACTCTTACTTTGTTTCTGAGGGTCCAGGTTGATCCCTGAAGTCCAGAAGTCTGCCTTTAGACCGGTCACTCTTCAGAGACAGACAGCTGGGGACGGAAGATGTGTCCTCCTCCTCATCTTTTGAATCACTCATCTTCTCCAGTCTGACAGATACACCAGTAACACTGCACACACACACACACACACACACACACACACACACACACACACACACACACACACACACACACACACACACACACACACACACACACACACACCACACACACACACACACACACACACACACACACACACACACACACACACACACACACACACACACACACACACACACACACACACACACACACACACAACACATAAGTCAGACTTCTCACAGGTTGCTCATGTAACTATCATAGGAGGCTGTGGCTCAGTGAGGGAGTGCGCTGGACTTCTGATTACTGCAGTCAGCATGTCGTGGGTTTGCCCACATACTGTCGCTTTGGATAAAAGCAGAGATTGCAAAAGTACACACACCTTTACTCAAGTAGAAGTACAGATACTCGTGTTTAAAAATACATGTAATTTTACATTACAATTTAACTTGTTAAGCCCGAGAGGACCCTAATCGGGGGCCTGCGGTGTGTTTTTTCACGACACTGTGTCTCAGGGCTTCTTAATATTTAAAAACCTATTAATGTGTCATACTCACGTAACCGTTAGAAACTCAGCTAACTGAAGATATGAACCATTTTAACCGAAACAAAGCACAAGTCTAATGCCGAGCCTCTGAATTAGCCCTGAGCGAAAAAATTCTTACGCACTTAGCAAGGAACTCGGTACAAATACCCTTATTACTGATCGTATATGCACATACAATACATCAATTAGCATCGTGAGATTCCACAGATTCCAGATATATTAGTCTCATCACTGAGCGATTAGAACTTGCGGCGAAACGACAACTAACAACAACAAAGATAAATAGCTTTAGGTAGCCAAAACCGCAAAAAACGTCTTACCTGTGTTGTTTTGTTTTCTGTGTTCAATGGCATTAAAACGATTAAAAACGCGGCTGAAGGTTAATCCAATGTGTCTGAGTCACTTAGAAATGATTACTGATAATCCATCATTCCATTTTTATGTTAAAAACTGACTTTTGATATTAGCTGCTAATGATAGCAACCAGAGTGTATGACAGCTTCCTGTTCCGGGGCATTCTGGATACGTATCACTCTATTCACCAATGGGTAATATTTAGATGGATTTTAGGAACTTCCCCTCGATTCTATTGGCTCTAACGGTTAACCTGTTACGCACCGCCCCCCCGGTACCGGGCGGATAAACGCGTCATTTGCAGGAAACAACGTCTAAGGAATCTTAATATTTAATAAACTATGAATGTTTTATATCCATGTAACGGGAAGAAACTCAGCTAACTGATCTTTTTAAAAAAAAAATCCAAAAAAAAAACACAATGCTAACTCAGCCTCTGAATTAGCCACGAGCGAAAAAATGTAACCTATCACTGCACCTAAACTCACTCATAACTCCCTTATTACTTATCCTAGATGCACAGCCAACACCTCGATTAGCATCTCCTGGAGACACAGAATCTGGGGGTGCCCACCTCAACACTCAGTGATAAACATTTGCGACGCTATAAACGAAAGCGTACATTATAACATGTGGAGCTAGGTAGCTAGAAACGCTAACATGGCTTACCTTGGTCAAAACTGGTCTTCAATGGCATTAAAACGATAAAAAAACGATGCTGCAGTTAATCCATAGGTTAATCCAATGTGTCTGTGTCCTCTTTGAAATGATTTCTGATAATCCATAAGCAATAAAACTGCTTTTTCATTTCCAAATGTCAGAGCGAGAGATCGCTTCACTCTGGTGCAAACCTGCATGCGGGAAGCCCCCACCATTTGTTTTCACAACGAGTGTGTGTGGGGGCCTCCCCCTTCGATTTTATTGGCTCTAACGGTCAGAAAGAGGTGTCAACCATCAAAATCGACCAATGGGTTCCAGAGATATGGAAAAAGAAACATTTTCACCCAAATCACCTCAGAGGTGGAGTGGTTTTGGCTAAACCTCTCTAAAAAGGTCAAATGTCACTTGTTTTGCATCAATCTTGATACAGGGTACTTATTATATGTTGTACTTTGGATTCCTAAAGCATTTAGTCTACTAACCTATCATCCAAGGGTAGTTTTCACTATAAGTAAAAAAGAATTTTTGGACGGACACTATAATTTACAGTTTTTTACTATGTAAAATCTGAATTTTCTTTAAAATAAAAAACATCTATATTGATTCTGACACTTCTACATCCAACTCACAGGTTTATCATTACTTTGAGAAAAAAGATTATTCATATAACCCTTTTAGAAGTTAAGTTGTAGTCATTTGTTTTGGGCATTTCATTTTCGAGCCTGAAACATGAAAAACAGGCTTGGTGCTTAACAGGTTAAAAAGAGATGTCAATCATCAAAATCAACCGAGGGGGGCCAGAGATATGGAAAATCCACCCAAATGACCCCAGAAGTGGTTTCTTTTTTCTAAACCTCTCTAAAAAGATCAAATATCACTTATATGTTATAGTTTGGATTCCTAAAGCTTTTAGTCTACTATCCCATCATTCAAGGGTGGTTTTCACTATAAGTAATGTTTGTTTTTTGGACTATAATTTACATTTTATTAATATGTTCAATCTGAATTGACTTTAAAATAAAAAAATCTATATTGATTCTGACTTTTCTACATCCAACTCACAGGTGTATCATTGCTTTGAGAAAAAAGATTATTAATTAGTAATTTGTTTGGAATTTGGAATCTCATTTTCGAGCCTGAGACCTGAAAAACAGGCTCAGGGCTTAACAGGTTAATAAAAAACATCATAATGACAAACTTTGGTTTCAATACAACACATAAGTCAGACTTCTCACAGGTTGCTCATGTAACTATCATAGGAGGCTGTGGCTCAGTGAGGGAGTGCGCTGAACTTCTGATTACTGCAGTCAACATGTCGTGGGTTTGCCCACATCCTGTCGCTTTGGATAAAAGCAGAGAGAGCAAGAGTACACACATCCTTTACTCAAGTAGAAGTACAGATAAAAAGTAAAGAAGTATGGGCTTTGAAAATGTACTTCAGTAAAAAGTACCCATAACTACCAGCTGTTTTAAAGAGTACCTGACTTCCCTTTATATTAATAGAACAATAATGTCATTGTTAGCTAATGAATGTTTCCATGCTGAACAACGGCAACATGACAACGTTTTCATTGGTCCCTCTTCTTTAGAGAAGACCAGGAAATGATGGATACACGGATCGTGTTCAAATCAATAGGCACGCAATGACTCTAAATAATAATGATCACGCCACCAAACACAGATTCAAACTAAAGTAACCAGCCTGTTTGGAAAATGTAAGAAGTAGAAAGTTCAGGTATTTCTGTTCAAAATGTAAGAAGTCAAAGTAAAAAGTCGTCAGAAAAATAATCTGAGCCCTGTGTACACCTTCAGACAGCCTCCAAGTGAAGCACGCGCAGTTTACTCACAGTTTGAAAGCAGCTTGGAGAAGTCTTCAGCTGTGGAGCTGTGATCCGCTCAGGTTAAACTGTGATACGACTTCTGTGGCTATCTACCAGCGATCATGTTTAATATTAAAGACTACACACATGTATCCCTTATCAAAATGGTATTCTGCACTTTGCAGCACTTTTCCAGATAAGATGTGACTGTTTACTTGGTTAACTTTTGTTATGCATCGATACAGCGACACCAAATGACAAGGGTACTCACATACGTTGAGAACTAGAAACACAAATAACTTTTTCACACTGTTGTGAACATGTTTTATGCTTTTATCTTTGTGGTCTTTGTTCTCATATGTTTGATCTATTTCTGTGTAACTTGGTAATATTCATATTAATTCCTTGTTATTGTTGTCTTTCCATCTGTCGGTGATGATTATAACTACATAACGAAACACTTGGCCTGATTTGCATATTTGAACTTAATGTGTGCACTGGAATACATTTACATGTAAAATTACCACTTATCACAACATAATGTGGACTGGCAGGCTGATAAACTAGGATATCTGATCTCGGTGGGTCTTAATGAGGCTTGATACAGACCTCAGTCAGTATATACTATTTATAAGCAAATGCCTACTATAATATGTATATTATATGGATTAAAGTGTACATACATTTGCTCACATTATAAATGATGGTTGGGTTGCATTTTTCTGAATCTTTTAACAATGTTAATGTGTGAAATTCAGCTGTGATGAATGAAGATGTCGTATTGATCCGTGGCTCACATAACGCGCAGGACTCGAGTGATTTTTGCTGTTGGGACACGGGTTTGAGTCCAGCATGAACCTTTTAGTTATTTTCATTTCGATGGACACTGAATTATATTTTTGAATAGAGGATTGGATTGGATTAGTTTTGAGTCATAAAGATAAAGCAACACTTTCTCAGAATCAAGCAAAACTAAGAGTTTAAGAGAAAAAACAACGAGTCAAGCAAAATAAATTAAAAAAATAAAACTATAAGTTGTAAACAAATCATTTGTGTAATCATGTCAACTATAAGTCTTATTTCTTTGTTTTAACATATTTTTGTTTGCAGTTCTCTTTCCTTCTTTCTCAATGATCAGACCTTTGCTCTCGCTGCAGCTCTCTAGTTTGCGCTAGTGATGTGTCGGTCGCGAACGAGCCGATTCTTTTGAACGGCTCTTTGGTACGAACGAAGGGAACCGAGTCGTACTTGGTGAGAGCCGTTCTTTTTATCGTTGGTCCACTCTCACTGCCTGTCAAAATCCACTCGCCTTTTAAAAAGCTTGATTTTGTTCCCCAAACGTATTCTGTGAAGACCCGCCCCTACTCTGATTGGTAGGTTTCAGCACGAGGAGTGAGATGGGGTGGGTCTTAAGGGAATACGCGAGAGAGAGAAGTCATAACAAGTGGTAGCCTAAAGGACAGGTAGACAACGTGTTTTTCGGATGGAAAATGAGCCAAACGCGAAAATGCAGCAGCATTTGGATGCACTTCAACCAAAACCCAGGCAGTGATAAATCGAAGTGTTCTAATATTAAGAGTTGCGTGAATTTCATGTAAGGCAAGGCAAATGTATTTACTTAACACATACAGAGGGTAAATTCAAAGTAGTACATTCACTGACATGAATGACATGGATATGGCGCCACCCTGTGTCATGTTTACAATGCAGATTATTGACATTAGGTCTGGCAATACAGTCAATCATTATCCTGGTGATTATTATAAACCTAGTAACCCCGCCCCTTTTAAAAAAACGGCTCTTTTGAACGGCTCTTTGAAAGGAACGGAGCCATAAGATCCGGATCCCTTCAAAGAACCATAATTCCCATCACGCGCTCCTTCATTTTTTGTTTTTGATTCTGACACAAACATCCAAGGGGGGCGGGACTTTCAGGGGTGCGTCCCCATTGGCTACTCAGTTTTTGAGTGACAGCCCAGTCCTCCGGCGATTGTACAGTGCAACTGCGGTAGCTGAGCATGGACAGAAGAACCCCCAGAAGAACCAGCATCTCAATTATTATAATACTACAAGTGAAAATATATGTAAGTATTGATCATTTGTGTTGTTTGTGTGTTTCTTTATTGTGTTGAGTGAGAAGTAAAGAAGAGCTGTGCTATGAAAGTTAGCTTTTGCTAACTTGAGATCCATAATGCTAGCTAAGTAGCCTAACAGCAGGGTTAGCTACTTAGCTACCAGTGCGTGAGCGCTCAGACACCGGCACACACACACAAACAGACTTGTGTGCCTGACTCTACCAACAGGCTTTCATGATTCTGTTTAGATATGCAAGTATAAGCCATGATAGCTTATTTTATTAACACGCTCATTTGATATGAAAATCAATGGAGGCTGAGTTTACTTCTTTTCTCTGTAGGAAAACCTACCGTCCATGATGCCCCTGAGCTGAGTTTTATTTGTCATACAAATGTTGAGCTTTGGCTTCTCTTCTATGCATTGCAAAATGCTACACATGGGCTACTCGTTCTAAGTATCAGATTTGAGCTCTCTTCCTATTCATTTCCAATTCTATTTTAAAAAAAATGTTGAATTAATGGCACAATTAAGTGGTTTTTTTCTATATGGAGACCTGTTGATAGTTAACTTCATATTTTTCATTTCCTAAAACAATTATGTTCCTCTCATATTAACAGTGTGGATCATTGAGACAGCGTGGTGTCCAGAGGTCTTCTCCCATTTCCCACTTCCTGTGAGGGGACAGCACGGAGGGGGGGGGCATGAAGAAAGACCTGAACCATCTTCATCCACGCTGGGCTGTTATCGCTTGCTCAGTGTCATTTAATTTGACCAAATGTCTTTACATATACATTTAATAGATTTTATTATTATCTACCTTTTGGTTTTATGTCCTTTTATTTAAAACATTCTTTGAGACTTCATCTTCTGGTTCAAATTTCAATAAATGTAATGTGTATAATCACTCTTTTGTCTTTATTCTACATGAAAATGTTAGAGATTCCATTCAAATCTGTTGATTATTCATATCTTCCTCAGGAATAGTATGTTGAGTTTTTAATGCTAAATGTATATCATTTTCTCACAGGATATAGAATGAGACAACACAGTTTTTATCCATTGTGTATGAATGCTTCAGCTCTTCAGACCAACATAGTAAGATGTGAGCATGTTCCTAATTGTGTTGGTATGCAACCTAGGTCTGGTCTGTTTAATAAAGCAAATCTGCCACTTTTATATTGTAGAATTTGTTTTATTATTATTAAAGCAGTCTTTAATTGTTTGTCCTAAACATAGCCATATATGCTTTTGAAATGTAACATGTCTTTGAAAAAATAACAGTATACAGTTTATATTGTGTATCACCTTTAGCATAAAATAAATAGATAGACAGACAGACACTTTATCAATCCCAAATTGGGAAATTATTTTGTTACAGCAGCAGTGTGTTCAGGTATTAAAATATTTAAAGTTGGAATAAAGTATAAACTACACAACACAAGTATAATGCACAGCGATCCATAAGATAAGTCCGATATTTTCATGAAAACTCCCCAGGAGGCACCAACACAAACGTGGCCGAGTGGACTCCGGAGTTTGCTGCATGAGTTGCACTGTATGATCTGTGGTGTAGTGGGCTGTCACTCAAAAACTGAGTAGCCAATGGGGGCACCCCTGAAAGTCCCGCCCACCTGGGACGTTTGTGTCAGAATCGCAAACAAAAAATGAAGGAGTGCAAAGGAGAAGAGCTGCAGCGAGAGCAAAAGTCTGATCATTGAGAAAGAAGACTGCAAACAAAAAGATATGTTAAAACAAAGAAAAAAAGACTTGTAGTTTACACAAATGATTTGTTTGCAACTTATAGTTTTATTTTTTTAATTACATTTATTTAGCTTGACTCTGGTTTTTTCTCTTAAACTCTTAGTTTTGCTTGATTCTGAGGAAGTGTTGCTTTATCTTAATGACACGAAACTAATCCCATAGCTTTCATAATATTGTTTGCCGAGACCAACATTAATGATCAAGCAGCATTTTAAAGTCTAAATATCCCTGCACATGTAGCAATGACATTTCTGCTGCTATCTTTGCAAAACGGGGGGAGTATGGGCATAGATATGTCTCATAATTATTTGTGTGAACATAAAAATTATTTGTGTGTAAATATGTGATTTGGAAATGTAAAACACAATCCACAAATGCATTTAAAAGATTTGCAAACTCACAAATAAATTTGCAAATGTAAAACGGATCTGCAAATACGCTAAATATGTTCACAAATAAAAAAAAGATCTGTGAATATTTCTTTAACATTTACAACTTTCGATCAAGCATTTGTGAATCCATTTTGTATTTGTCGACCAAAAATGCGCTTGTGGATCTCAACTCTCTGCTCGTGGATCTCAAATTTCTGCTTGTGGATCGTCTTTTTACACACACGGAATTTTGAGACAAACTTTCCTCTGGTCTCAGCTAAAATCTACTCGTGTGACTCGGTTATTTTCGGAAACCACGTGATGGCCTGCTGATGACGACATTTCCGCATGATTTCAAAGTAAGAGCATGATGGCTTGTTTAATGCTCTGTTTTTTTATTATAATGAACAGCGAAACGTTAGATGCATTCTTTATCACCATCATCATCATCATGTTATGGTGATACAGTTAGTTTGTGTTAGTTTATTGGTTCAATACAGCATATATCGAGCACTTTCGTAGGCATTGATGTTGAAGTACAGACTACGCCACTTCGGGTCCCGGGGGAGCAGCTGGCAGCGAAGCAGCCCAGAGGAAACTCTTTCTTCATTGTTTTTTGTGTATTCAGTCAAAGTTACAAAGCACTTCACATTTTATTAATCGGCCTAATTTTACCTTACCAGTGCAGTAATAAAGTAATCTGTAGAAAAGCACCGTATTTAGGTCAGCCTTCATAGTAAGGCTACATTAAATGTTATAATATTCATCGTGTCCTTTCTACTGTATATGCATATATTCCTGTCTATTGCTTTCATTTGTATTTCATGTTATTATGTTTATACTTGTTTCCACACATTTCACAATTTGGGATGAATGAAGTATCTATCTATATATGATATCTATCTATCTATCTATCTATCTATCTATCTATCTGTCTGTCTGTCTGTCTGTCTGTTTATCTATCTATCTATCTATCTGTGATATCCATCTATGATATCCATCTATTTATCTGCCTGTCTGTCTGTCTGTCTGTCTGTCTGTCTGTCTGTCTGTCTGTCTGTCTGTCTGTCTATATCTATCTATCTGCCTATCTATCTATCTATCTATCTATCCATCTATGATATCCATCTATCTATCTGTCTATCTATCTATGATATCCATCTATGATATCCATCTATTTATATGTCTGTCTGTCTGTCTGTCTGTCTGTCTATATCTATCTATCTATCTGTCTGTCTGTCTATATCTATCTATCTATCTATCTATCTGTCTGTCTGTCTATCTATCTATCCATCTATCTGTCTGTCTGTCTGTCTGTCTACCTACCTACCTACCTACCTATCTGCCTGCCTACCTACTTACCTACCTACCTACTAGTTGTTTTGTTTGGAAAGGTTGTCATTGTATTGCTCTTTACCAGCACCTGCAGAGTACAGGACTTTACATTGTAAATATTATATCAATCCTATAATATTGGTTTCTAGCATATATCATTTGCAAGTGTTTAAAACAAATGTGGGATACTGATTTCATAAAAAGAAAGACATTCATGATTGTCATATTTTATTATGTAGGATACAGGACTGGACTGTAGTCAAGTAAACTTACTTTACTTATTAGTATTTCCATTTTATGGATTAAGAGGGAATTATTCTCACTTCATTTATGCAACAACTTTATTTAATTTTATGATTAGATTGTTTTGCTTGTATCATCCTTTGCAAATACATAGTCACAATGCTGGAAACAGGGCTGTTCTAAGCCCCGAGGGTACTACCGCCATCTACTGGCTGCAGTGTTTTTGTGTTATGCATTATTGCATGAGTAAAACTAGAACACTCAGTAGCTATAACCTATCAGCATTTGGTTAAATCAGATGAAAGAATATAATTACTTATATTTATATTGACTGTGCGTGGGCCTGGCAGTGGCAGATTCATTTCAGGCAAAAGTGTGCACAATCAACGGTAGGGCATGTATTTTAATTGTTTGAATAATTTATATGGTTATAAAATATAACATCGAAACACTGACGCAAAGAACACTTATTTAGAATGTGTAAGTAAGTTTACTTGACTACAGTCCAGTTCTGTATCCTACATAATAAAATATGACAATCGTGAATTTCTTTGTCAATTACTTTTATCAAATGAATATCCCACATTTGTTTTAAGCACTTTCAAATGATATGTTAGAAACAAATATTATAGGATTGATATAATATGTACAATGTATAAAGTCCTGTACTCTGCAGGTGCAGATAGATAGATAGATAGATAGATAGATAGATAGATAGATAGATAGATAGATAGATAGATAGATAGATAGATAGATACAGTAGATAGATAGATAGATAGATAGATAGATAGATAGATAGATAGATAGATAGATATATATATATATATATATATATTAGGGCTGTCAGTCGATTAAAATATTTAATCGCGATTAATCGCATGATTGTCCATAGTTAATCGCGATTAATCGCAAATTAATCGCACATTTTTTATCTGTTCTAAATGTACCTTAGAGGGATATTTTTCAAGTTTTTAATACTCTTATCAACATATGAGTGGACAAATATGCTTTATATGTTTGTTTATTATCATTTGAACAATGACAAATATTCTCATGAATATTAAACACAACAACCTCTGAACATTACAAATATTCGCCTCAATTCAACCTGGAACCTCTCATACAATACTGTGTGTGTGTGTGTGTGTGTGTGTGTGTGTGTGTGTGTGTGTGTGTGTGTGTGTGTGTGTGTGTGTGTGTGTGTGTGTGTGTGTGTGTGTGTGTGTGTGTGTGTGTGTGTGTGTGTGTGTGTGTGGGTGGAGACACTGTGATGGATCTTGGAGCTACAGTATGTGCAGCTCAAGGCATATATGCTCGAACGGGAGCTGCAATCATGTTGCGCGCACTATCCGTGCTGAGTGTGCTGACTTTTCGTACAATGTCCCACTGTCTGGCTACCTGCATCAAGTCAAGTGCTCTGCGCAGTTGTCGGCGAAATGTCATTGAAACAGCTCCTTATATCCGTTAGCGCAGCTAGCTAGCACCAGATGCTAACAACAACAACACGTAAGGTGTGCCTCGCTCGCGCGAGTCGCCCCACACATACACACTCCCTCCCGGTCCTCCCGATGGCCAGTCCGGGCCTGCCGGTGAGCGTGGAAGTGTGGTCTGCCACAAGCGGGCGGCAGGAGCGGGGCTGTCAGCATCAGCTTGGAGATGGTATTTTAAACTCGATGCGCTCTGAAACTACGGGGCGGCCGAGGACAAAAAATACACATGCGTTAATCGCGTTAAAATAATTAGTGGCGTTAATTTTTTTTTGCGTTAACGCGTTATTAACGCGTTAACTTGACAGCCCTAATATATATACATAGATAGATACAGACAGACAAGACAGACAGACAGACAGACAGACAGACAGATGGATATCATAGATGGATATCATAGATGGATAGACAGATAGATGGATATCATAGATGGATAGACAGATAGATAGATAGATAGATAGATAGATAGATAGATAGATAGATAGATAGATAGATAGATATAGACAGACAGACAGACAGACAGATGGATATCATAGATGGATATCATAGATGGATATCATAGATAGATAGATAGACAGACAGACAGACAGACAGACAGACAGACAGACAGACAGACAGACAGACAGACAGACAGACAGACAGACAGACAGACAGACAGACAGACAGATAGATAGATATATAGATACAGACAGACAGACAGACAGATATATAGATGGATATGATAGACAGATATGATAGACAGATAGATAGATATAGACAGACAGACAGACAGACAGACAGACAGACAGACAGACAGACAGACAGACAGACAGACAGACAGACAGATAGATAGATAGATAGATAGATAGATAGATAGATAGATATCATAGATATCATAGATAGGTAGATAGATAGATATCATATATAGATAGATACTTAATTCATCCCAAATTGTGAAATGTGTGGAAACAAGTATAAACATAATAACATGAAACACAAATGAAAGCAATAGACAGGAATATATGCATATACAGTAGAAAGGACACGATGAATATTATAACATTTAATGTAGCCTTACTATGAAGGCTGACCTAAATACGGTGCTTTTCTACAGATTACTTTATTACTGCACTGGTAAGGTAAAATTAGGCCGATTAATAAAATGTGAAGTGCTTTGTAACTTTGACTGAATACACAAAAAACAATGAAGAAAGAGTTTCCTCTGGGCTGCTTCGCTGCCAGCTGCTCCCCCGGGACCCGAAGTGGCGTAGTCTGTACTTCAACATCAATGCCTACGAAAGTGCTCGATATATGCTGTATTGAACCAATAAACTAACACAAACTAACTGTATCACCATAACATGATGATGATGATGGTGATAAAGAATGCATCTAACGTTTCGCTGTTCATTATAATAAAAAAACAGAGCATTAAACAAGCCATCATGCTCTTACTTTGAAATCATGCGGAAATGTCGTCATCAGCAGGCCATCACGTGGTTTCCGAAAATAACTGAGTCACACGAGTAGATTTTAGCTGAGACCAGAGGAAAGTTTGTCTCAAAATTCCGTGTGTGTAAAAAGACGATCCACAAGCAGAAATTTGAGATCCACGAGCAGAGAGTTGAGATCCACAAGCGCATTTTTGGTCGACAAATACAAAATGGATTCACAAATGCTTGATCGAAAGTTGTAAATGTTAAAGAAATATTCACAGATCTTTTTTTTATTTGTGAACATATTTAGCGTATTTGCAGATCCGTTTTACATTTGCAAATTTATTTGTGAGTTTGCAAATCTTTTAAATGCATTTGTGGATTGTGTTTTACATTTCCAAATCACATATTTACGCACAAATAATTGTTATGTTCACACAAATAATTATGAGACATATCTATGCCCATAGTGGAGCCTCGCTGCGGGGAAACGGTGGACCTCTGTCGCCTGTCAGCGCAACTTCAATGATGTCGTTTCAAAACGTAAAAAAGGAAGGGCGGTGCCGGCCGCCAGCGAACCGAGCCGGCCGTTCTGTGATTCTGTGTTTGTCGTCACTTCACACGCGATGCGCGTTGCTCCTCCACAGTTAAACTACTTTCAACACAGGACGTTCACAACAGTTGATTTGAGCACGCAAAAACGGTGCCGGAGCATCAGCACTACAGCCCTTTATCCCCCCATACTTTGAAGGCCGGTCCGTGAAAATATTGTCGGTCCAGGCAGGAAATGAAAAAGTGAAATACATTTGAAAAAGTCACACTTGACTCTACGTTGCTGATTTTTTATCAAGTCTGTAAAATATGTTTTTTGTGACATAAGTCTACAGTATAAGTACAGAGTAATAATAATGTATTAAAAACTGTTAGAAATTAAAATTCAATGTTTTATGGCATGATTTAGTCTAAAACATACCGTCAGTTTAAAAGCAGTCAGATGAAGAACTTATTACTTTTAGTATTGTGTTCACACCTTAAATGGTGTGAAAGGAGGGATTGTTAGAAATTAAAATCAATGTTAAACAGCATAATTCAGTCTAAAACATATCGTCAGTTTAAAGCTGTTTTATTGTGGAAAAGCCCGGAAGTTCTCAGGAAATCAATGCCAAGCTTTTATTCTGAAAAATCCTTTATCCGGTTAGCTTGTGACTAATGTTGCGTTTTCTGAATGTAAAGTGAAAATGACTTGGAGTGTTACACACAAACGTACGGACTTTAACACTACATCGATAGACGTTAAGATATTATTACTGCTGAATATTAAATGAAGGTCTAGTTGATCGTAGTGTTTACAGATACGTGAGAAGCTATGACGTCAGAGGGAATTTCCGTAAAATAAGAACTGTGCCGGAGCGGAACCACTAGGACTTCTAAACTAAGTATTACAGCTGTTTATAAGGTATTAAATAGAAAGTCATGACAGAGATAATGAGGAGAAAATGCTTAAGGAAGTAGGCAGAGAATATCAATGTCGAAATCATCTGTGCTCTCGCGATATCGAACCGGCAAATGAGTAGGGGGCCACCCACTATTTGCACAGCGGGGGACAACGAGACGTGGATAAAAAGGCAGGACGAAAGATAACTCACTCTCTTCCCTTCGCTGCAGCCTCCCTCAAGACAACACCGGCTTTGTCTCTCCATTCACCATGCTTGTTCTTTAACCACGTTACTTAATTAAACTACCCATTTGAACCTTTTCAGAGACTCCATTAGTCTCGTTATTTTAAGTTTCTTTCCTGGGAGCGAGAAGATCACAAATTATCAACATTTGGTGACCCAGACGTGTGATATCAACACTGGGAGAGAAATCGCTAGTTTCGACGGAGATTCCGCCAACCAAAAGACACACAAAGGGCCCATATGCGAACGGTAAGGAGAAGCCAGTTATATCAAATTCTCCAATAGCTTATATAGAACCATTTAGATTTGTGTGTTTTGCGGCGAGCAGGACATCCTGAGAACAGCTGTTAATTTAATGTTAAATATAAATTTAAACCAAACCACGTGGCGTTGTTTTAGAGCAAGCAGGGTGAGTCTATTTTCCTTTCTTTGATTCATTAACCAACTGCATGTTTTTTAAACCAACTGCATGATTATAATGTGTGTGTTTTCCAAGCCGGATATATTAATGTGCTTTTAAGCCGGTATTTATATAATCTTTTAAAAAAAAAATAATAATAATAAAAAAAATAAATAAAATAAAATTAATAAAAAATAAATAAACCAATCCCAGATATTGAAGTTAAGTTCGGATGACATAGGATATTTGTTATCAGGAGCGAAGGTACTATTCAGTAGATTAGTGATTCATCTTTGATACATTTAAGGACTATATCCAACTACTTATTATATTGTGTTTGACGACTTATAGATGGACTCTTGTCGTTTTGTATATTCTCAAGACAGATGGTATCTTCTTGACAGAGAAATAGATGGTATCTTTTCTCGTTATTAGCAAGTTAAAGATGGAATCTTCTTGTTAAAGAGAGTTGATGGCATCGTCTCGTTTTTAGTCTCAAGATCAGATGGAATCGTCTTGTTTCATTGTCCCAAATAAGTGAGATGGTCTCTTGTTTAATTGGTGATAAGAGTCTGTGGAAGTCTGAAGTATACTCTTTAATCATTGCGTGTGCATTACGGAAAGAAATGCGGCATTCGTGCGTTAGATAGACGATATTCTCCTAATAGTGTTTGACTGGCTTCCCATTTGGTCGCATAATAGCGTGAGAGTTGCTCAGACGACCATAGGCTAAATAGTTTTGATGGTCTCTAACTATTTTGTATTAACTTGTTTAAATTGTATAGCATATTGAGAGCGTCGTGCTGTTATACTGCTCTGAAGTTTAGCCTGGAATGAGGTCTCCTTGTTGAGATCAACACCTCCAGGATTTCAACGCATCAGAGACAGCCATTCTTCTTGCAAAAAACTCTTTGTTCTGCAGGTCAGCATTTGAAATCAGTTGCCATCTTGTTTTGACCTCATGTTGACAAACAATGACATGGCAGTCGCCATTCTGTGAAATGTAAATTCAGAGGACCAGTTGTTGTCTTTTTGAAATCCATTCAGTTTCACTCACATGAGGCTAATTCAATATTCATGACCTCCATAGTGTGTAGAAAAAAATCATTCTTCTTGAGTCAAAGTTGGAATTAGATATTCCATTTTGCTGAATCAGGTTATCTATACCGTTGGAGTTTGGTTTTTGAAGAAAAAGATTATTGTATTTTCTAAAAAGCTCAAATCTGATTTTTGAAATATTAGTCCTTGCAAAGGAGTTTTACCTGCTTATGCTTATACTGTGCAATGTGGTGTGGCTGGGATATGCTTTGTTGATTAATCCTAAAAATTGTGTGTGCTGATGGCTGTTTTTATGCTTTGTCCATTAATCCTAAACATTGTGATTGCAAGTGTATTCGCTGGTTTAAGTTTGACTGTTTAATCATAAAGTCAATTTCTTTCCCATATCAAAGGTAGTTATTAAGAAAATAAGCTTCTTGTTAAAAAGAAGTCCGTTTTTAGAAGAGCTAAAAAAGGGTGGAAAAAAGCTGAAAAATTACAACAGCACACTCTGCTGGTTGTACAGAATTGTTGCACAAGAAATAGGGGTAAAAGGACAAACGTATAAATACAACACCAATTGATTATAATTATGCTAAGGTTTACTTTCAAGTATTATAGATGAACACGTACTTCATCACACATAGATAGAATCACAGGTGGTTCCTGATATTAAGATAAGAAACCTTACACAAGTCTTTCAACCTAGACTGTAGAATACCTAAACACCACACAATTGAAGTAAAAACATAGTTTATGACTTAGCATAATTTCATGCACTTTGGAATACACTATACACAGTAAAGCTAGATTTTTACGAGATTTCTATTTGCATATTTCAAAGCCAAGCCACTGTACAAGGTTTAAAAAAAAAAATTAAAAAAATTAAAAAAATTAAAAAAAATTAAAAATTAAAAACTTTTTTGCATATTTTTATTTTTACTTTATTAATCTTTAAAAAAAAAAAAAAAAAAAAACCCAGGTATTGAAGTTAAGTTCGGATGACATAGGATATTTTCTATCAGGAGCGAAGGTACTATTCAGAAGATTAGTGATTCATCTTGGATACATTTAATAACTATATCCAACTACTTAAGCAATATGTCGCCAAAATACACTAAGTTAGGAGCACCCGCAGAGCCAGGGTCAACTGCAGACATCAAGGCAAAGGTACATGTCAGATCAGATGCCACAACACATGCATCAGACAGACAAAAGAACTGGAAACAGATACAGGAATTGTTTGATCAATGGCAGACGAGAGGATTGATTCCAGCAGATGATCAACCTGGCCCAACAAAAGCCCATAGAAAAGCTGTAGTTGCTTATGAGAATGAGAGATACTTAGACCAGCAAGAAGCATGGATCCACACCAGACACCCCTTTTGGTATGGACCTGAACAAAGCGCTATGAACAAAGCTGAAAAAAGAAAAACGACAGTTACAAGTCTGCTGCTCCATCTGAAATATGCCAGCCAGGGATTGACAAACAGCATACATGTGTTAAAAGCGGCAGATCGGCCAGTGAAGGAAGACACAGCAGGAATAACAGAAGAGGCTCCAGTTATCCAAACTCAAGAGCAGAATCCAAGTCTAACTGAAGTGTCTTTTTCCAACATATCAGAGAACAACCCTTTTCACCAAGCCCCTATAGGAGAAGTATTGGAGTTGGATGGACTCCCCACAGCTACACGTGTCAAAGACTTGGAGTATGAAGTAAGGATGCTATCTGGTGAAGTTAACCAGCTGAGGGAGGAACTCAAAAGAAGAGAGGAAGACGGATCTCAAGACGCTACAACAGTAGCTATAGCTGGAAGACCCAAGAACTGCACAATCCACATGTTACCGGTGATAGCAGCTGGAGAAGGAGGATTTCAATACCAACCATGGACTCACAGGGACATGGAAACATTAGTGTCCAAGCTACCTCCACTCACCAAAGGAGGTCAGAAGTGGGTGGATGATCTGGAGAAGTACACTGTCCAAGACGACCTGTGCTTGGGAGACATGAGGGCACTGCTAGGACGGATAGAAGGAAGACTAAAGGCAAGAGCAGTAGATTTCGAGGCCAAATGCGCCAACTCTGCAGATGACATTTCATTCAACAAAATCAGGTCGAGCTATTGGGCTGCTATTCGTCACATCTACCCGACAGCATACAGTTTACATGCCCTCACCAGCCTGAAAAAAGGAACGGAGGAAGACATGCATGCCTTCTTGAAGAGATGTGAAGGAGTGTGGGAGGACAGCACTGGAGAACGACATGACGTTTCTCCGGCTGTCGTGATGTTGTGGAAGAATGCGGTCATTAAAGCCCTTCCCCAATCCGTGCAGGCATGCCTGGAAGACAAGGTGGGATTAGACATTAAACCCATTGAAGAATGGAGACAACATCTCATTCACCAAGACATGACATACCAGGCAACACAGAGGGAAAATGACGAAGTGATGAAAGCACTAAAACTAAGACTTTTGAAGATGCAGGTAGCTGAGAAAGACATTGAGGCTTGTAGGAAGAAGACAAGGAGAAGGGAGGAGAAGCTTTCAGAGATAGCCATAGAACCAGAGAAGGCAGGGCGAACACCTCTAACAGTTCAAACTCAGGAAGAACCAGAGAATCAAATGCAGAACCAACAAAGCGGAGGAGGAAGTTTCAGAGGAAGACGTTTCCAGAATGGTGGCTGCTACACATGTGGTCAGACGTCACATTGGTCCAATGCATGTCCCACACAACTCCAGCAACAGCAAGCACCTGTGTATCTTCCTACCCAAGTACAGCCACAAGCACCACAGTATCTTCAACAGCAAACACCTGCATATCTGCCTACCCAAGTACAGCCGCAAGCACAGGTATACCCTCCCATACAACGAAGGGGCAGAGGAGGACGTTTTCAATCAACAGAAAGAGGTTCCCAAAGTGAAGGATGCTTCAAATGTGGTCAGCTGACACATTGGTCCAGAGAGTGTCCGCAGAACATTGCATCAAACAACGGCCCTCCACAAAGTTACCCCAGGGGAGGTTTCCATGACTATAACAGAGGCAGGGGGTCTCAGGGATGGCAAAGAAGAATAGTATTTCCAAACATGAATGTTATTTAACAATAGTGAGTAGCATATTGCATTTAAATATAAATCATCCACAGATTAGTATAAGAAGATTAAAACATAGTAGAACATTTAGCAGACTATTTTTGTAATTATGAGAAGGAAAGAGATTACGAGTGATGTTGTTCCCCCACACAGAAAACTATTGTGCCCACACAGCTAGAGAGGTCAAGACAATGGTTTTCGCCCAAAAGATGAAGATGAAAGCCTAGTCCTTGCCCAAGACGGAGGGTCCTTACCAAGTCCTCCTGTTTAAATCGACTGCAGTTCAAGGGGCAGTACAGGCTACACCTGATGTGCAGCTGCTAAGAAAAAAAACAGAAACTCGATTCTGCTGTGGTGAAGTCTGGCTACAAAGGGAGGTGTTTCAATAAGATCGCTTGTCTCAAACCAGTGAAGAAGTCAACAAGAACCCAGCAGAACTAGAGAGTGACTGTTAGCGGGAGAACAGTGACAGAGTGACAGAAACTGGCACAACATTTACCAGCCACCATAGATAGACCCCGTCAGAAGACCGGGGCTGTGTTTAAAGGGGAACTTCATTTATTAAGTTGAGGTATATATGGAGTCAGATTACATTCTCTCATAAACACATTTTTATAATAGGTCTGAAGTTTCTGATTTAAGGCATGAGCTGCCAACTAAATAACATAACACTGAGCTTGGATGAAGAAGTTGTAGGGTTTTTTACAACAGTTTCAAGAATCAGTCTTCATTTATTTATGTTCAAGTGAATTTGTTGACTTATAAAGTAGTGCATAAAGCAATATCTATTTTTAAGTGAGGGACATCAGCCCTTCATGTTCTTCTGCGTGCAACCCTCTGTGAGAGTAGTTCGTATTTCCCACTAGTTTAAAGACATATTATTCTGTCATGATTTGTTTGTTTAACAGTGTCAGCCAATCTCTAATACTAGAGCTATTAAGACGTATTAGCAACACCAGTGTGGTTTTTTCGCAGCAACACTGATACATAGTACCATGACAAAAGCCATTATTGAACTAACAAGAAGTAAACTATATTTTTGTACTAATGACAGATTTTTAGTCAATGTGCATTTATACCATTGGAAGACGATACATCACACAACATCTTTGTACGCCTTGTGGGTACACAGAGGATTTATATGTGTTTGCTACGACGTTATGGGTTTTCCATGTCCTATTCATAATAGAGTAATCATTGCAATATTAATTGAGCATTTTATGCTCAAAGGAGGGAAGGTCATGATTAGTCAGATAATGGATTTCGGTAACGTTGTAGTTGATAAATACTAACATGCTGTCAACAATAGGTCGCATAACAACAAAAGGTATACCAAAGCTTGGGCCTCCTCCAAGGAGGGAGTGGTCCAGTTTTAGATATTAGACAAATAGAAGTGGATGAATATGTCAGAGCTCTGAGTAATATTTTCCAAGTTTTTGTCTACACAGGCTAGGAAAGACTGCACAGATACCAGACGAGACATCAGAAGAGACTCCTGTTCGGCCAGGTGATTGGGTGAGGGTGAAAGTTCCCAAAACACAGTGGGCTGATCCCCGGTGGTCGGAACCGTGACAAGTTGTAAAGAACTTCCCACGCGCTCCGGTTTAAAGGTAAAGAAAAAGGAGCAAATTGACACCACCTCACACATTGTCACCCTTCACTGGCAACTTCCAGAAAAGTTATTGGAAGCTAGGACTGATTTGGCAGAGCTGGAACAAAAACAATAAATAGAAATACGATTAAGATCAACAGCTCAAGAGACGAATTGTCTTTAGATTTTTATAGATTGTACACTAAAGTGAAAACCTATTTTGTTTTTTCACCTGAAAAAGAGTCCAACGTTTTGTTTCCATTTTCGTATACGTTATTTTTGTACTCATTTACATTTTATAACTGACACAACCATGGATAAAATGTCAAGAACAAAGCCAAAGCAATTATGGGGTCCCCTAGGGATAAGAGTCAGAATAGCATTGTTGATTGTGCTCATTACACTTGGCACCTTTCTGGTTGGATGGGGAGTACAATATCATGAAAGACATGGATCCATTAGTTCACTCGTAGAAAATGCCCACATCACTAACAAAACACCAGCTGTGTTTCAGAGACTTTCACTTATCCCCAGAGCCAAAAGATCAGTTGAGCAACAAGAGGAGGAGTTAGAAATACTCGTTCCCAAAGATGAGGAGGTTACAATCAAGATCATTCACCCCCCCTATATGCAGTTCTTGTATCAAATGATGAGATGGGTTTAAGTGATCGGAATATTTAAGTGATGGGAATTTACAATTTAGGGGAATCTCCAAATACACTGGATCCATGTTTTAGTCTGTACCAGAAACACCCCCGTTAAGACTATGGACAACCGACTGGTGACCTGAGCAAAATTATTGAAAAGTTATTACAGTAGAAACAGGGTACTAACCCACGAGGACAACTGTATGTACAAACTCTATGAACAAAATTCCCCAACAGATTGTGGCGACTGTGCACAGATGTATCCAGTCACAAAAGTTACTATTGTTCTAAGTAATAGTGAGATTTAACATATTGGAGAATATATGGAGACGTCCTTTTATAGTGTGTGAAACATGTGGTGCTTGAAACATGTAAGTATTTCAATTTATAGAAGAAAATGGTTTCCTGAAAGAGTTATTTGGAGTAGATGTGTTACAGTGGGAGAAAAAACAATGTTTAGAGATATAGTACATTTATTAGTAGACATTAATTGTGTTTAGATGGCATTTAACATTTAAAACAGATAGTATGATTAGAAGATAGAGTGGAGAAGGTTAGATTTACTTTACCTCAGTGTGTTAGAATTTCCATAGGTAATGCGTCCCGAGACCTGGACTCTCTCTCTCTCTCTGCCTGTCAGACTGCTACGACCCCTATCAGACAAAAGACCTCACTACAGGAGACTCCTCCTCCTCCTCCTCCTCCATCGAACAGACAGAGAACCAGAGCTGAACCAACAACGACAAGACTGCATCCAGAACCTTCTCCACCTGCGGCATCCAGAACCAGAACAGCATGCTGACATAAAGAGGCATACTCTCATCAGTCCCTAACCCAGGACATGAAGTTCCAAGCTGAGCCACGAGATTTGGCACAAGAGCAGAGTGTGGGACATGAAAGCAGAATACGCCCTCCATACAACAGCGAAGAGACTGTAAAGAAGGAGATGAAATGCAAAGCAGTTGGGCCACTGAAAAGAGTACCAGCGAAAGGATTTAAGAGCTGATGGACTGAGGAGAAGACGGAACCAGAGGAGTTGGCATGGTCTAACAGAATGTGAGGGGGTCGTGGCTTGAGACAACAAGAGGAGGAGAAAAAGAAAACGGGAGTGAGTGAGTTTATACATAAACACACTTATTCACAAACAAACTTGAATTGACTTGATAAATACGTAAAGACAAAAAAAAAAGATTTATTAGCCATGAATTAATAAATTGGTAAATTAAAATAGTAATAAAAAGAGGAAACTGTTAAAGTAAAATGAGGAAATAATCCTAAAACACACTGAGGGTACTGTGAGATAAAGGGCTAGACATGATGGAAATATTCACCACACTTTACACTTTAAGCAGTGAGTGTTGTGGGACTTAGGAGTAGAACATATTTTTCAATCTTTCCATCATGTAAATGAATTATTCCCTAAAAGATTTTATTCATGGGTGAATTTGGTAGAGATCTAATGTGTTACAATATTGATCTCCAGCTAAAGGGATAGTTTTAGTGACCACTCTATAAGAACAGACAAATCTGTGTTAGTTGGACAATGTTAAAGGGAGAGCTAATACCAAGCCAAATATAGTATCCCAATCTAAAGTATTGTTTTCGCCATTGTAGCATAGTTATTACCATAGGAGAACTGTTAAGGTGGAAATAACATTTGTTTGTCCAAGATGTAGAGTTTTAAAGGACACTGGGCAAAGAGCGATTGCAAATTTAATTTTGGAAAAAGCAATATAATTGGGAGTAATACATGCGGGGCCTTGGATCACTCATTGCAATGATGCATATTTTTGACAACCCATATCGTTTAGAGAGAAGGGGTCACTCAACCCACCCAGCAGTTGTTTTAAATCTTACTTGTAGCTTCACAGGGAGCGCACGGCACCAAATTATGAGTTTAAAAGACAAGCGCCACCACCTCCTGATGGTCATCCATTTAATCAGGGATGACCTGAAATTTAGAGATGTTATTTAAAGTAGAAACATATCCGCCATAAGTGAAAATTCCTAAATTGAACTACAAACCATGGATGAAATAACTACTGTTTTTAAAATCCTTGATAGAGGAGGGAGTAACTGTTACATGCTCGGACACCCAAGGTTCCACACACTGTTAAAGGGGTTAGCATAGTTCTTTAAACAGACTAGAATTGAAGATAAATTAGTGAAATGAGTTATTGATATTCCACCGGTTTTCACACCATTTAAGGAACTTTATCACTGCATTAGAACGGACCACCCAAAGGTACTGAAGTAGGAACCATAAGTGATGAAATTCTCCAATTGTTGTAACTGACCAAAATCTTCTCCCAGAAATGACTGTCTGAAATGCCGTATCCCAGAGTAGATGTTTGATGGTATCATGGAACTAAACCCTTGTATGCAGTCTTGCTACAGGATTAGACTGGGACCTGTGCACTTGTACAGCCAGTGATGTTTTATATGCAGTACCAATGACAGTGGGGCAGTTAATCAACATGGCGAAACGCCCCAAAACCAGTAGGGCTAAGAGACCAGTCAAAGGAGGGAGTTTAGGCTCGACAGTGTACAAGGATAGCATAGGGGGGCCCAGGGGAGTGCTAGATGTTGGAGTTGCATTCCATGTACCCGCACCCTAAC
Source organism: Trematomus bernacchii (assembly GCF_902827165.1). Taxonomy (NCBI): domain Eukaryota; kingdom Metazoa; phylum Chordata; class Actinopteri; order Perciformes; family Nototheniidae; genus Trematomus; species Trematomus bernacchii. The sequence goes on from NW_022988024.1 coordinate 63,081, forward strand.
ATACCGATTGATCACCACAGCCTTTTCTAGAGAACATATTACTTTCATACTTTAAAAAGTATGAAAGGGGGGAGGGTACATTTCTCATAAGGGAACAGTTTCAATTGTTAGCAGAACAAGACGACTCAACCCATATACAGATATTGATGAAAATGAAGACAGTGTGTAAATGATGTTAAATGATATGGATGATAAATGATGAGATTGTTCAAAGAATGTCCAAATCATGTGATATTTCAAATGATGAAATATATTTCAAATGATGAAATCATTAGAATGAAGAACCAGCTACAAAGTGGTATTACTTTGCACTATTCAAAAAAGGTTTCTAACTTTTATGTTTTATACTGTTATTAGTGATGCGATTTTTAAATAGTATGTTTTTATACTTTGTAAAACAAGTGCCTTAACACTGAATGTGGTATGGGAACGGTTTCTGTGAAAGGAGGGAGTAAGAAATGTTCTAATACCACAAGTTGCTGCTATTTTAAAAAAGTGATATTGAATGTTAAAACTAAAAGTTATGCACAAGGGAAAACTTTTACACCAGAAGACCAACCAATGTATTGTTTGTATTTTTGATGACGGTTATTTGAACCATTCCATTTTGATAGTATGTTTTTGATATGAGTTATGTACTATGCAAAGTTCAGATGAAGAACTCATTGATTTCAGTATTGTGTTCACACCTTAAAAGGTGTGAAAGGAGGGATTGTTAGAAATTAAAATTCAATGTTTTATGGCATGATTTAGTCTAAAACATACCGTCAGTTTAAAAGCAGTCAGATGAAGAACTTATTACTTTTAGTATTGTGTTCACACCTTAAATGGTGTGAAAGGAGGGATTGTTAGAAATTAAAATCAATGTTAAACAGCATAATTCAGTCTAAAACATATCGTCAGTTTAAAGCTGTTTTATTGTGGAAAAGCCCGGAAGTTCTCAGGAAATCAATGCCAAGCTTTTATTCTGAAAAATCCTTTATCCGGTTAGCTTGTGACTAATGTTGCGTTTTCTGAATGTAAAGTGAAAATGACTTGGAGTGTTACACACAAACGTACGGACTTTAACACTACATCGATAGACGTTAAGATATTATTACTGCTGAATATTAAATGAAGGTCTAGTTGATCGTAGTGTTTACAGATACGTGAGAAGCTATGACGTCAGAGGGAATTTCCGTAAAATAAGAACTGTGCCGGAGCGGAACCACTAGGACTTCTAAACTAAGTATTACAGCTGTTTATAAGGTATTAAATAGAAAGTCATGACAGAGATAATGAGGAGAAAATGCTTAAGGAAGTAGGCAGAGAATATCAATGTCGAAATCATCTGTGCTCTCGCGATATCGAACCGGCAAATGAGTAGGGGGCCACCCACTATTTGCACAGCGGGGGACAACGAGACGTGGATAAAAAGGCAGGACGAAAGATAACTCACTCTCTTCCCTTCGCTGCAGCCTCCCTCAAGACAACACCGGCTTTGTCTCTCCATTCACCATGCTTGTTCTTTAACCACGTTACTTAATTAAACTACCCATTTGAACCTTTTCAGAGACTCCATTAGTCTCGTTATTTTAAGTTTCTTTCCTGGGAGCGAGAAGATCACAAATTATCAACAAAACCCAGCAGAGACTGGTTTTAATCAACACTCACCCTGTTGCTCGTGCTCTGTCGAAGTGTAAAATGTAGGGGTGGGCGGATCGATCCCAAAATATCGATACTTCCGATATTACGTTACGTTTCAAAATATCGATACTAGAGCCAATAGGATCGATACTTTTATACTTTCCCCCCCCCCCCTCTCCTCTACTCGTCAATTTCATCAACAACTATGTGCAGACGAACACAAGTATATGCGCTCTTTTCTTCTCTCTCCACTGCTGTCCTCCTCTCCTCGAGGCTCGCGCACGCGCAGCGCGCTCCCTGCCTGAACGCCGATTATCAAGCTGACTGACAGCAGCCAGCAGGGCTGGACAGCAGCAGCCAGCGACTCGCGAGTGCGACACACACACGCGCATGATGGCTGAGAGAAAGAGGAGCGTTGTGTGGAGCTATTTTACAACTGGCAATGAAAACTTAGCGAACTGTGATGTGTGCAAGAAGGCAGTTCGCTACTGTGGCCACTTTGTATTGTTATTTTTCATGTTTGCACTTTAAATTTGCAAAAGTAAAACGTTTATTTGTCTATAAAAACGGTCTTGTCTTTATTCATGAAAATGAATTCAGATTTAGTCTATTTATGATGCTTTCAGCTCAAAAATCATGTCATGCAGCTCTCCCCTATTTGAAAGTACATAAGACGCTTTTCATTTTAAAAAGTATCGGTATCTGTATCGATATCGGCGATACTGGCCCTGAAATACTTGGTATCGGATCGAATCCAGATTTTGTGGTATCGCCCACCCCTAGTAAAATGGAGTCTGGCTTCATCACTTCCACTTCCCTCTCTGCAGCTCCTCCCTCTGTTTATCAGCAGAGGTGAAGTACACAGATCTTGTACTTGAGTAAAAGGAGAAGTACTCAGGTCTTGTTCTTGAGTAAAAGTAGAAGTACTCAGGTCTTGTATTTGAGTAAAAGTAGAAGTACTCAGGTCTTGTACTTGAGTAAAAGCAGAAGTACTCAGATATTGTACTTAAAGTGGACCTATCATGCTATATTTGAATAATATAGTATAGGACCATACCTATATAAGGCATATTTATACTTTTTTTTTTTCAAAATACCAAACAGATCATGCATTTTAGCCATGCCTCATTTTGCTCAATTTGACATTTTTTAGCTCTGTTTTTGCAAGGGCAGATTCTGTGAGAACAGCACCATCTACAGGCCTGGCATATGTACTACAGCGTCTCCAGCGCTTTCGAACGGCAATGGCCGTGGCTGTCTCCTCCTGATTGGTGGAGTTGGCCCAATAGCCGTAGCGCCACTGTCCTGACGTCAGGACAGTGTTCAAATCTGGATCAGTTTTTATCAGATCCGTTGCAGCCCCTTTTTTAGAGATTTGGGTATGGAGGAAAATAGAGAGGGTTGTGTTTTCTGACACTTGGTGAGTTCCCTGGAACACCGGGGACACATATTCATGTATAAAAGACGTACAAAAGTGCATTTTGCATGATAGGTCCCCTTTAAGTAAAATCAGAAGTACCAGTCCCAGAGTGTAGGAATAATCTGTTACAGTAAAAGTCCACCATTTCAGAATAATACACCATTTACTTGTAGTGGAGTAAAAGTACAAATGCAGGACTTTTACTTCTAACAGAGTATTTATACACTGTGGTTCTTCTACTTTTACTCAATTACAAGATCTGAGTACTTCTTCCGCCTCTGATTGGCTGAAATAATCGTTTTTACAATTCCCTGCTATGTCAGTTATTCTCATGTTTTATTTTTGAAAAACTTCTCCCGGAAGTAGTATGGAACCTGTCACTCATGCATTAGCTGACAGAAGTGCCTCCCTGCTCCCGAGAAGAAGAACAACAAAGTCCCACCAAGGGCTGCGTTTCACTTCTCTTATTTTTCATTTCCTCGCTCCTCGGTCTCGGTCTCACCGGAAGTTGATTTGTCTGCGCCATCTTGAGTAGCGTCCCACTGGCCTTATTTTTGCCGGAGGAGCGAGGAGCGAGGAGCGAGGAGCGAGGAGCGATAACGGAGGAGCTATAATCGAGGAACCACCAGACCATCCTTCGATGAAATCCTCAGACACTCACCCCGCCCCCTTACTGTGTATCGCTCACTGATTGGACGATGCAGCGCATGCACTGATCTGTTGCTTCTTGACATGAGAGCAGTTTCCCAGCGGAGTGAAGAAAACACATGAAACTCACGGGAGTCACTCCTCAGTTCATACAGTGTTTTGTTTCAATTAATGCATCATTCAGTTACAAATATGTGATATATCTGAACAACAAAGTGGTCAAAAATCATTTTATTCATTTATTGGAAACATTTTCATGATCGCTTTTTTCGTTTTACATTTTCATTTATTGTCATTTCCATTCAGTCAGTCATTAAGTGCTATTTAAAATGTTAATTTGCTACATATCCACACAAACAAACTACAGTAAGTGTGCAATCCAATGAATGTTAATCTAACTGGGTTTTCAGGGATGCAAACTTGTCACCTTTCGGCGAAATTCGCCGTTTTGAATCCAAAATAGGTCGTTTGCAGTGGCGGCCGGCCGCCGCCCCCCCTCTTCCCACATTAAAAATAAAAAAAATAAAAAAATATATATTTAAAAAATATTTTTTTTATTTTTATTTTTATTTTTAATAAACAAGGTAAATATTATATAATTGGTATCAGTAAAATGTATAATCTACAATAAAATCTCGTTTAAAATTGTGTTACGATCAGTGGCGAGCCGTGAGCTTTATACCTAGGCCCTCTGACCCCCACCCCTTCCCTCGAAAAAAAGAAAAAAAAAGAGTTATTACGTCACAGCGTATACTTCAGCGGAATATCAAAACAACGGCCCAGGGTGCAAAACGCATCAATGACAGCGACCCTCTACCACACAAAACAACACCTGTGAACCCAATTTGTGTTCTTTGACATTGAAAATGATATTGCATTGTGTTTGTTACTTTCGTTGCAGTTGTATGTCTTAAGTGTAATTTGGCATGCTTTTATTTTGAAGGCGAGTTCACGCTGTTGACAGGAAGTTGTTGTTGCTATGGAAACAAGAAAAGTTTCACAGCGGGCGGAACTTGTCATAAAGTCCGCGATAATAAAACCCACCCATTTGGAGGGAAGATATGATTGGTCAATTGTACTGTCATTTGACATTACTCTCTTGTTCAGTTACTATAGAGTGGCGAAGTCCCTCCCCTTCCGGTGGACCTCCATGGGACCTTATTTCGAGAAAAATTATGTGTTGAAGTCAATGGAGAGAGAAAGATTATCTTTCGATCCCGTTTGAATTGTGCCACGAATTACACATATGATGTTTGTCAATTTAAAAGATAATTTTGCAAGTCAAAAAAAGAAAAAAAGGGTCGTAAAACTGTGAAGTAACACATTTGTTTGTGTGAAACGCTCAATGAACTACATCTCTGGTCAACAACACACGTCACCAAGATGGCCGTCACTACTGTCTTGTCAACAAAACGATTGACTATCCTCACTATCACCACAATGAAACACGTCCTGAAGAATGTCATGCAAAGCTGCCTGCCTGCCTTCCTTTGATTCTCTCTGAACTGCCTGGTCGTTTTAATGTTTAATGTCAACCATTTGTGCAGATAGCATGAAGTAGAGAAGATCGCCGATGCTAACGTTAGCGTTAGCATTTCTCCCCCGGGCTTAAATGGTGTATTATAGAATGATCACACCGGTGACAGTACTATTCAAAGGGTTCACGAAATATGACTACTACTCTTACTGTTTAACATTTTGGGTTACTTAATGTTACTTCATGTTAAGGCTAATAAAAATGACAAGGCTGTAATGCTAACTAACATGCTAGCTACTAGCTAGGTAGCTAACTTGATCAAGCCACTCCTGGTCCTTTCATCAGACGGGAAGCAAAAGAACGAGCAAGACCCATTGCTGGTATAATAACAACCTGGTACTAAGCACACAGGCATCTTGTTAAAGTTATCTTATCTTAGCCAGCGCCATATAGATAGATTATATCTATATTGCGCTGATCTTAGGTATCTGAATGGTGGAGGAAAACAATTGTGACATCACTTACGCGACTCTGGGATTTGTAGTCTTTCTAGTTACGTATTTTTCATAGTCTTATATTTCAACAGTTTTACGACAAACTGTGACTTTTTTGACATGGAAATAATTTTTTAAGATTGACAAACATCATATGTGTAATTCATGGCACAATTCTAACGGGATCGAAAGATACGTTTTCTCTCCCCATTGACTTCAATGCATAATTTTTCCGAAATAAGGTCCCATTACCTGGAAGTAGGTGGGCGTGACTTCGCCACTCTATAGCGGGCCCTCTGTGAATCGCAGAGAGGGCCAGACGAGCTTCTTTCATGTAACCCTTCACATTCAAACAGAGACTGAACAGGCAGATTCGAAGTATTTATTTCTTTGGAAATGTTATTTTATTAAATCAAGTTTTTTTTCGGTAAAACTAATGAAAAATATAACAAAAATAATATTAAAAAAATATATATTTTTAAAAAAAATATTTTTTTTTAATGTTTTTAAATATATATTTTTTGAATATCTTAGGCCCTCACAGAGGGCCTAGAGGGCCCTGACGGCTCGCCACTGGTTACGATGTCTAAAGTTACTGATAAGTCACATGTTTCCTGCCTGGCCTTGCCCGTGTATCATTACTCCCTCTCGTCTGGGCGCTATGCACAGCGCCCAGACGAGAGGGCAGCAAGTGCAGCAGAAGCCAACTGTTGCTATCTTTAAACTATGCCGCCGAAACATAGTTTCAGCCAATCAGCGTCGTCAAATCTGATGGTCACAGGGCTCCTACGTGAGCACCCGGTGCAGTCTGTGAGTTATTTGGACTCGTATCCAAGGAGACAAAACAGGAAGCTGTCATACACTCTGGAAGCTACCATTAGCAGCTAATGAAAACTCAATTTTTGACATAAAAATGGAATTATGGATCATCAATCATTTTTCAAAGTGACAGACACATTGGATTAACCTATGGATTAACCTTCAGCTGCGTTTTTCTCGTTTTTGATCAGAATTGTTATTCTGCAAAAGGTGAGCATATCTCCGTGTTTTGCTACCTAAAGCTACGTCGTGTGATGTCTGTATTTGCTTCCCCTGTCGCGAGTTCTGATCGCTCAGTGATGATACTTATATTTCTAGAATATGTGGAGAAAAAAATGGGGGAAAAAAGCCCCTTAACAGGTTAAATGGGAATTAAATCAGTGTTCCCAAAGCCCCGGTGTTCTGCAGTTTGTGTGGGCCTACTGTACTGTTGCACAGTTTATGCTGTAGAAACTATGTCCAGGATAAGGTGTTTGGAAGTTTTGGAAGATTCATAGCTAACCACACTGAAGTTATGGAGGTATTGATCAGTCTTCTCATATTTTTAAG